>NC_141100.1:28374264-28434264 GCF_041138505.1 Cibotium barometz
CAATTTCACGGAGATTGGGAGCTCTAGTTTCACAAATTGGTTGCCAAAATGTTTGATAATGCTTCTCTAATGTGTAAGCAAGACATTAATGTGTAAGCATATTAGGGTTTCTCACAAAAATCAAGGTTTCTATCATAAATTTGGGAAAATTTCTTCGATAATTTTCTTCTCCATGCTTGGCTATACTCATACATATGATTGATTGTTGCTAAAGCATGAGATTTCATGAATATTTTCTTTCTTTCTTGCATTTCTTGAATTTCTTGAGAAATTAGGGTTTGATCTCATTTGTTTGGAGATCCACGGCCTTAATCATGTTTATTAGCCTTCCCTTTGATCATATATGAATTCATTGCATCAATATGATGGAAAAATTAGGGCTTCTTGGTTAAAAAGGGGTTTTAGGGCAAACCCAACCAAAGTAGGGTTACATTTGGGGGTTTCTTGGTTTCAATTGCATAATCACATTCCTATTGACTTCATTCCTATTGCATAATCACATTCCTATTGACTTCATTGATCATGCATTACATAGCTTTTATCTTTGGAAATATCATTCATCAAGTTTTTGCTCATTGTTAAGACCAAGTGCTCTTCATATTTGGGGTTTCTTCATGCATTCATGCAAAGCAAGCTTATTGCATATGTGTATTGAGCTACTTTGATGAAGATATTAAAGATATCAAGAAGTATTAGAGAAGAGTTCAAGCAAGAAGAAGTTTCATGACCATTAAGCCTCTTCATTAACATAAAACTCTTGCATTGGCTGAGTTGTATGCATGCATCTATAAGTGCCTTGGATGTAAGTGATTCTTCTCATTAGCATTGAATCATTGGTTCTCTCACACATTTGTAAACACATTTCAATTAAAAAGCTAGCTAGAATGTGTGTGAGGGTACCTTGGCATTTGGAGGAGAGGCCAAGGAGAGCACGGATTGAATTCACCTTGCCTTGATTCCCACAGGTAGGTAGTGAGGTAGAGGATTAGGTACTTGGTGGGAAAAAGACATGGCCCAAACCCTTGCTCTTGGATTTCAAACTTGAGTAAGGGGGTTGGAAGAGCTTGGCCTCGGAGATTGGCAAGCTTCAATGCGCTACATCAACCTCCAAGTGTTGTCAAATTGATGTATTTTGATGTGGCAAAGTTTTTACAAACAATGGGCATAACATTGCAATTGAAATTCACTTGAGTTTACATTGAGATATCGTTGTAAATACAAAGGAGATGCCATCAAAATTTTTACCAAAAGCACATATGCATGGCACTTGGGGTTAGTTTTGGATGCTTGGTGCATGCTTTTGAATGGTTCCGAGGCATTGCCAATGCAAAGGGAAGGAGTGGATAGTAAGTGGAGACAATTTTAACAATTTTATGCCACGGTGTTAAACCCTAATTCAGTTCAAAAGGGTTTGGGATGTTTTCAAGTGGTTTACATAGATTTATTATACTCTCCAAGGGCTACATTTGGAGCTCTCAAGTGCTCCATCTAACACCGTTTGCATCTCTAATCGGCAAGTATCACCACACGGCAAAAGTTGGGCCTAGTCAAAAACAGCAAGTTAAATCTGAGATTTTCAATTGGAATGTTGATACAGTAAGGTGGTTATGGGATGCCTATACAATCAAGTGGAACAAATGTGCCAAACATGCCTATGCACCAAGTGAGTCCCAATATGCCAAATACATCGATGCATGGTTTGTCTCCAATGCAAGGGAGAAGTTTGGAAAAGGGAAAAGGTATTGCATTAGATGAACCACCTCTACATGGCAATTGGAATGCTCCAAGATTGCATGATCATTATTCCAATGACTTGGGTGACCACTTCATCAATGATTCAGGTCATCATTTCAATGGTTTGGGATCCTCTCATATTATGATACATCAATTTAATGACATGGGTGCACTTTATCCAAGGCCACGTGATCGTTTAGGGATGATGATGAGGAGTTCAAGAGTGTCAAGGATAATATTACTTTCACTAATTTAAAAGGGAAAGTCTCATTGAATGATGAATTTGAATAATGGATCGGCAAGATGGAGCTTTACTTTGAGCTTAGCCCTCATAGTAGTGAGATAGGCCAAGGTGTTGTTCGCTACCTTACATTTGGAATGTTATCCTCATGCATGGTGGAGACACTTGAATGCACATGGTTATGCAATCACTACTTGGGAGGAATTCAAAGGTGAGATGATAATGACATTCATTTCAGCGCTCAATCAATCAAATATGGTGGAAAAATGGGATGACCTTACTCAAACAAGCAATGCCAAAGACATGCACAAGTTCATGAAGCTTTTGCTTCATGTGGAGGGCTTGAGTGAGGGTTACAAATTGAAAAAGTTCATCAAAGGGCTACAAAATATCATAAGATTTGATGTGCAAGCTCAAAGACCCGACACCATCAAGGAGATTATGCTCTTAGCAGAGATCTATGAAGCAAAGTATGCAAAGCAAGCAAATAGGGCTAAATTTGGTACTTCAAATGTGGTCAAAACTTCAAGCGGTGTCACTCCAAAATTCCCAACCGTCTATGGGAAAAAGGTGGTAGAGAAAATTTCAGATTTGGTACCTCTTTTCCTAAGTCTTTCAACGTTGATAGTGGGAAGAAATTTGATACAAAGGAAGTTAGCAAGAGCAAGAGGATTGGTGAAAATCGTATCAATGACTTGAAGAGCAAGGGTTTATGCTTCAAGTGTGGGAAGAAATGGGGTAAAGATCATTGGAAAGTGTGAAAAGCTAAGAAAATGACTCTTAGCATGATCCTCACTGAGTCTTGCCAAAGATGGGGCAAAAGAGGAAGTGAAAGACTATGAAGAGTGCTTTGAGGATTCCAAGGATTCAAATGAGGGTGAGTTTCCTTTTGATCCGTGTGGGTCAAAGAAGGGAAATCTTGATTATGATGACGGATTCCCCCTATCTATGTGTACTCATGATGACTAAAGACCACGTGGCTCCTTTGTGAAATTTGTCTACTAGTGATACCTATGCCCGGATGCAAAGGTGCACATACATTGAGGATCAAGGCATTCATTAATGGAAGAGTAGCACATGTTTTGATTGATAGTGGGAGTACACATAGCTTTGTCACAACAAGAGATCTATGTGCAGTCTCAAATTTCAGCCCCCCATAGCTTTACCTTTGTGGCACAAAGTTCAAGTGGGTAATGGGCAAAAATGGATTGCACAATGGTATGCAAGAATGTGGACTTGTTTCTCACAAGTGGTTATACTTGTAAAGCTTATTTACTTGTCTTGGATATGGGTCCCATTGATATCGTATTGGATTGTGATTGGTTGGCAACTCTTAGATTATTCCACATGAATTTATAGTAAGGGTAAATGAGTTTCATGCATGGAAATGATGAGGTTACATTGATTGGAACTCATGTGCCAAGTATCAAGATGATCAATGCAACAAAACTCAAGAGGGAGCTCAAGAATATGGGATGCATATATATTTTAGAGCTTTGCAAAGAAGAAAGCAATGAGGAAAAAGGGGAATTTATGCATAAAGGTATGAAGGAATTGTTAAAGGAGTATGAAGATGCGTTTCTTATGCCAAAATGCTTGCCGCCGCCAAAGCGGGAGCTGGATCATGGGATAAAGCTTGAGGCACACACTAAGCCTGTTAATAAACCACCCTATAAATTGTCAAAAGTGGAGAAGGATGAAGTGGTGAAGCAAGTGCAAGAGCTTATGGACATGGCATGGGTTACTCCTATCCAATCACCTTTTGTAGTACCCATACTCTTGGTTAAAAAGAAGGACAACACTTCTCACATGTGTGTGGACTATAGGTACTTGAATAAGTCTACAATCAAGAATAGATTCCCAATTCCAAGGATTAATTACTTGAAGGGTGCATGTTTCTTCTCAAGGATTGATTTGAGATCGGGGTATCATCAATTGAGAATGAAAGAAGGTGATGAGTACAAGATAGAATTTCGGACCGAGAGGAGTCTCTACCACTATTTGGTTATGTCGTTTGGATTGTGTAATGCACCGGCAATGAAGGGTGCATGTTTCTTCTTGAGGGTTGATTTGAGATCGGGGTATCATCGATTGAGAATCAAAGAAGGTGATGAGTACAAGACGGAATTTCGGACCGAGAGGAGTCTCTACCACTATTTGGTTATGCCGTTTGGATTGTGTAATGCACCGGCAATGTTTCAAGCCGTGATGAATAAAGTGCTTGGACTCTTTCTCTAGAAATGATGCTCGTACTCTTTGATGATATTTTAATATATAGCAAGGGGGGAAGAAGGAGAACTTGATACATGTAAGGGCTATTTTGGAAGCCTTAAGTGCCAACAACTTGTATGCAAAGGAGAGTACATATACATATATAGCACAAAAGGTTGAGTATCTTGGACACCTAGTGAGCAAGGAAGGCATTATGGTGGATCTCAAGAAGTGGAATGTGTTAAGAATTGTCCCATGCTACAAATACCACTCAATTGAGGGGATTCTTGGGCTTGTCATCATTCTATAAGAGGTTCATTAAGCGATATGCTCACATTACCGCTCCTCTTACCGGCGGACAATCTTAAGAAAGAGGCTTTCTTTTGGGATGTCAAAGTCGATAGGAGCTTCCAAGAGCTCAAGGGAATTCTCACATATCAGCCCCCCATACTTGTATGCCCGGACTTCACGAAGCTATTTATGGTTCAAGAAGCTGATGCATGTGGAAGAGGCTTGGGGCTGTTTTGTTTCTAGATCATGGAGTAATTGCATTTGAGAGCCGAAAGCTTGATGAGAAAGAGATGGTTATATATATCTATGATCAAGAGATGTTGGCAATACTTCATGCAATAAAGAAGTGGCATCATTACTTATATGGGAGTCACTTCTTTGGAGTGATACAATACTTCAATATTTTTTGTCTCAACCTACTTACATGAAAGGGAAAGAGAATGTTGTGGTGGATGCATTGTCATGTATGTGGACATGCACATGTATGGAAATTTTGGAGGTACATAAGGATTGGATTTTGGAAATCCAAGAGGAGTACCTATTGGATAAGGAAGTGGCACCGATGTGGCAAAAATTACAGCAAGGGTCCCATGATGATGTTGGAATTAGGGTTGCAGGAACGCACACAAAGCTTGGAGAAGAAGAAGCAAGAATGCACACAAAGCTTGGAGAAGAAGAAGCAAGAATGCACACAACACAAAGTGTATTAGATTGTGTCAACGTACAAAAGATAATTTAGCCCTAGAATGATGGGCGTATATACAAGCCGAGGAAAAAAACCTCCTAAAGAGGGAAAAAGTGCCCCGACGGTCCTAAGTGTGTTCACTCACATCACTGCCTATATATATGGCAAAAAATCCCCCCTGGGAGTGATGGTGTGAACGAGAGCTGGCACTCATGTATAGGGAAGTGCCATGCCCGAAGTAGATCAATCCACAAAGGGAAGCAAGTCCAAAGCTTTGCGGAAAGCTTCGAACTTCTCACGAGGAAGCACCTTTGTGAAAAGATCGGCGAGGTTATCCTGTGTTGGCACATAGGCCAAGCTGATCTCTCCTGCTGAGAGTCTCTCCCGGACATAGTGATAATGCACCTCAATGTGCTTTGTGCGAGCATGAAAAACTGGGTTTCTCGCAACTGCCAATGCGCTCTGACTGCTGTCAGTGTAGATAGAGGTGGCAGACTCCTGTCCAACACCCAAGTCAACCATAAGCCGTCTAAGCCACACACACTCAATCGTAGCTGTGAAAGCTGCCCTACTGTACTCAGCTTCACAACTAGAAGTGGCCACAGTAGGTTGCTTCTTTCTCAACCAAGATATGCATGAGCTACCGAGCATGAAACAAAAACCACTTGTGGACACTCTTGTGTCATAGTAGCAACCAGCCCAATCTGAGTCCGAAAAAGCATGTAAATCTGGCGGCAACGATCCCCCCTTGGGATAAAACAACCCAAGATGTATGGTGCCACTCAAGTAGCAAAAGATGCATTTAACTGCCTTCTAATGCTGAGACCCTAGGCTATGAATAAACCTGCTCACCTGTGAGACTGCAAACTGAATGTCCGGCCTCGTAATGCATACATAAATGAGGCAACCAACAGCTGTATGATAGAGCGTGACATCAAAGTGATCTCCAACATCATGAAGACTCGACTTCAAACCTGTCTCCATTGGAGTAGCAATAGGCTTGCAGTCTTCAAGGCCAAATCTCTGCAACAATGTCTCAATATACTTTGTCTGACACAAAGCAATACCTCCACCACACTGCTTAAATTGTATCCCCAAATAATGATGCAAATGCCCCAAATCTGACATCTCAAAAGAGGCATTCAAATCAGCCTTAAAATCAGCATATGACACCCTCATTTGGTCCTGTGAGCAACATGTCATCGACATAGAGAGCAATGATTAGATGTACATCATCCACACATTTAACATACAAAGTGCTTTTTGTCGGACTATTCTAAAAACCATGTGCAGTCAAATATGCATGTATCTTTTCATACCAAGCTCGTGGAGCTTGCTTTAAACCATACAAAGTGCTTTCTGTTGGACTATTCTGAAAACCATGTGCAGTCAAATATGCATGTATCTTTTCATACCAAGCTCGTGGAGCTTGCTTTAAACCATACAAAGCCTTTTTCAACCTGCATACTTTGTTTTCCTGCCCTTTTTGAACAAAACCACGAGGCTGCGATACATACACCTCCTCATGCAAATCTCCATTCAAGAATGCAGTCTTTATGTCCAACTGATGTACATTCCAACCATTATGAGCTGCCAATGCACAAATGCTACGAATGGTAGTCATATGACAAGTGGGAGCAAAGGTCTCATCAAAATCAATGCCCTTTTCTTGAGCATAACCCTTTGTAACAAGTCTAGCCTTATAGCGATCAACACTACCATCTGGCTTTCGTTTCAACTTAAAAACCCACTTACATCCAATGACCTTTTTACTAATAGGCAAATCACACAAAGACCATGTACCATTCTTCATTATAGCATCATATTCACTTTGCATTGCAGCCAACCAATTTTTTGATTTTTGTGCCTCATCAAATGAAAGAGGTTCTTCCTCTTCACACATACTAGACACAGCCAAAGCATAACAATCTGATGCATAAGAGGCATGCTGAAAACCTGAACGAGTACGACTAGACATAGGTGCATCAATTTTACTATCACGCAAGGTTTGTACCAGCCATTTAGGCATACCTCTAGCCTGCTCATTTTCAGCCCTATCCTCATCAATTACATCTTGTAAATCTGCATCAAAAATAGGCTGATCTATGATGTCGTTTAAAATCTGCATAGGCTGAATATTTGCCTCATTAGGATTTACATTTGAATTTCCACTTGTAAATAGAGGCAACAACGTATCAAATACATCCCGTGAGCTCACACCTGTCTCTTTGGTACATGATAACAAAGGTTGCACAGCATCTTCCACAAAAACAACATCTCGACTAATCAAGATACGCTTTGACTACGGATGATACAATCTGTAACCCTTGCTCTCAGCACTGTAACCAACAAAAATGCATTTGACAGCCTTATCATCCAATTTTCTGCGTTGTTGCACAAGCACTAAAGCATAGGCCAAGCAATCAAAGACACGCAAGTGACCAATAGAAGGCTTCCTGCCATGCCAAGCTTCGTATGGAGTAATAGACTACTGCAAGGCCTTAGTGGGACACCTGTTGAGTACATATGCAGCACACATGATAGCCTCAAGCCAAAACGCATGTGGCAAAGCTTGGCTCTTGACCATACATCGTGCCATCTCCATAAGTGACCTGTTTTTCCTCTCAGCAACACCATTTTGCTGAGGGGTATACAGCACTGTACATTGGTGTTTTATCCCACGACTAGCCAGAAATGCATCAAACTCTTTAGACATGTACTCCCCCCCTCGATCAGAACGGAGGGTGCCCACCACAGTACAATTGGATACATTTTCAACCATAAGCATAAATTGTTTGAAGCACAAAAACACTTCGAACTTTGCCTTCAGTGGATATACCCATGCATGCCTTGAGTAATCATCAATGAAAGTCACGAAGTACAAGTGTTTACCAAATGACGGAGTTTGCATAGGCCCACATACATCACTATGTATAAGTTGCAATTTGCGAGTGGCCTGCACAGAACCATCCTTTGGAAATGCAGAACGTTGCATTTTGCCCAAAATACAGCCTTCACAAACATGTTTCAATGGTGCCTCAAGAGGGGGCAATGAAGCAACCAAATCAAATTTCTGCAAACGCAGCAAACTAGCAAAGTTCAAATGACCAAAACGAGCATGCCATAGTTTTGCATCTGGAACTGCCTTTTCATCAGAAATTGCATTTGTTGAATCTTCCACACACTTGTCATAAGAATTGAGCCTATACAGCCCACAAAACAAGGTGCCAGATACAATAATCATATCACCAGAAGTCAAATCATGAATAGTACATCTGTCATCCACAAATTTGACTACAAGTCCAAGTCTAGCAAGCGCAAAGACAGACAATAGATTCTTCTTTATCCCTGGCACATACAAAGCATCTGAAAGTGTGAAAGCGCTGCCATTTGCAGTGGGCACATGTGACAGTATTCCCATTAGCGACAGCCTCAAGACAAGTGAACATATCACGATGCGAGGTAATGTGCTTTGTAGCACCACTGTCAAAATACCATACATCAGAGTCAATAGAAACTGCCAAACATGCATCATGTACAGATGGGTCATACTGGCAATACACGCTAAATGCCCATTCTGTATCCTGCACAACATTTACAGAATCTGCATTTGTAGAAGCATCCACTATTGTGGCTGCATTTGACTCTTTCTTCTTTGCCTCTTTAGCCTTTAGCTTAGGGCAATTCTTAATGACATGATTAGTTGCCTTACAATAGTTGCACCTGATCTTTTTCTTGCCTTTATCAAGAGCCTTCTCAGACCTATTGTTGCTACCTGTGGAAGGAGAAGAAGTTGCAGACCTATTAATAGGAGAAGAAACAGTGGAAGGGGCTGCCTTACCACTTCTTCTCTGCTGGGCAGCAACATAAATGCTTGATCAACTGTACGCTGCCTAGCCCTGTTTTGCCTGGACTACGCTTCTTGCAAGAGCTTGTTGACTAAAGTATCATACTTGATAACATCAGGTCTGTCCTCTCAGTAACAAGTCTCCATGTGGAAGCAAAAGTCTGATATGACTCAAGTAAAGCATCAAGAACAGTCTGCACAAGAGAATGATCAGGAATAATCTCACCTCCAGAAATCAACTATTCCTTGAGATCTTTAATCTCAGCAAGAAAAACATTCATGTCATCATCTTCCTGCATAATCTTCGATTCTAGCTCTTTACGCAAGTAAGAGATTTTTGCCTCGTTACGACTTGTGTACAAACCAGCTAGAATATCCCAAGCCACTTTTGTTGTTTTAGCTGAACGAATATGTGGGGTGATGTTACGTTTGACAGAAAGTGCAATCAAGGCATGAGCCTGCGCATCTTTACCATCCCAACGAGCTTGTTCAGCAGTGGATAAAATAGCAACAGTAGAGCTGCTAGAACCTACAACATCCTCAACAGATCCTACATCCACAGAACCTGGACGTACATCCATACCCTGCACAATGTTCCACACTCCTTTTGTAACCAAAACATGCTGCATCATGTATGCCCAAAGTGGGTAGTTGCTGTCTCCATCCAGTTTGTCATCAGCAGAGCAGACAGCATGCGAAATACATCATTGCTGTTATCAGCCATGGCCACTGACTGAAACTGATGCAAAAGCTACCTGTAATGAAGCAAAGACTTAACAGAAAACAACTCGTGCTATGTAGCACGGTCCACAATAGAATATGTATGCTTGTTTTGTAGAAAACTGCACACTGTCAAAATTTCTGCATGCAAAACTTGAAATGCAAAAACGGAGCCTAAAACGACCTTAGATGCAATTTTTGAGAATGCAAGTGCTCGAGAAAGCTCACCTCAATCGGAGAACGTGAGTCGGAGGGTGCTAGCGGTGTAGCCCTAAGAGCCGATGCCTGCTCTGATACCAATTGTTGGAATTAGGGTTGCAGGAAAGCACACAAAGCTTGGAGAAGAAGAAGCAAGAATGCACACAACACAAAGTGTATTAGATTGTGTCAACGTACAAAAGATAAGTTAGCCCTAGAATGATGGGCGTATATACAAGCCGGGGGAAAAAACCTCCTAAAGAGGGAAAAAGTGCCCCGGTGATCCTAAGTGTGTTCACACACATAGTGCTGCCTATATATATGGCAACAGATGATTTGCTACATTTTGAACTTTGTAATGGACTCATTTACTACAAAGGTAAAGTCCACCTTGTGCCTACATCAAGCTACAAGAAGAGCGTGTTAAAAGAGATGCATTCTTCTCCATTATCGGGGTACATGGAGCTATTTAAGAGCTTTGAGAATGTGCGGAAGAGTTTCTATTGGAAAGGAATGTGGAAATATGTGTATGCTTTTGTGACAAGTTTCTGCCCATTCCCGATGGAAAATGGAAACATATTTCTATGGATTTTATCACGGGGCTACCTCACACAAGGAGGGGATGGGATAGCATATATGTGGTGGTGGACCGCTTGACAAAAGTAGCACATTTTATTCCTTCCAAGGTCAAATTCTCACCATCTATGGTTGCAAAATAGTTTGTGGATCATGTGTTCAAGTTACATGGAATGCTACAACAAATTGTTATAGTGTGACTGAGATGTGAAGTTTATGAGTACATTTTGGACATTGTTTGAGATCATGGGGACTATTTTGACACCTAACACCGCCAATCACCCCAAAACTGGTGGACAAACCGAGAGGGTGAACAATTTGGTGGAGACTTACTTGAGGCAATTTTGACACCTAGCACTGCTTTATCACCCCGAAATCAATGGACGAACCGAGAGGGTGAACAAGTGGGTGGAGAGTTACTTGAGGCACTCTTTCCATGATACGCAAGGTGTTTGGGATGAGTGGTTTCCACTTGCCGAGTTTGCTCATAATAGTATGCATCATGAGAGCATTAGCATATCACCTTTTGAGGCACTCTATGGGTACAAAGTGAATACTCCACTGATGGTTCAAAAGCAAGAGGGGTTGAATCCTAATGCAAAAGAGGATATGTGAAAGTTGAATGCACTCTTGCAACAATGCAAAGCTAGTATGAAGCAAGCTCAAGAAATGATAAGACACTATGCTAAGGCTCATCTCGGAGACCATTGGGGGTCATGGAGGGTGATTAGGTATTCTTGAGGATTCCCAAGACAAGATATGGTTCTCTCAAGGGCAACACAAATACCAAGTTAGCTCATCACTACTATGGGCCATAGAAGGTGGTGAGGCGTGTTGATGAAAGTTTCTTATCAATTTGTACTTCCATAAACCTCAAAGATTCATGATGTGTTCCATGTGTTGCATCTCAAAGCTTACCTTGGGGCCGGAGGTAATTTTTTAAGATGAGCTACCTCTAATGAATGAGGAGGCTATGATTGAGTATGCTGGAAGCAATTTTGGGTACAAGAGAAAGAGTTCTTTGCAGCCATACATTAGTGAAGTACTTGGTCAAATGGCAAGGACTACTTAAGAAAGAAGATTTCTACATTAAAAGGATTTGAAGGGTTTTTAGATGCATTTTGGCAATCCAACAAGGGTCAAGAACACTGAATCAGCTTGCTGGAAATTCCTATAAATTCATTGTGGATGGCCCTATACCCTTGAGTTTTGGATGCTTAATGTTTAGAAGCTATACAAGGTTCTTATGCCATTATGGGATAGATGTTATGGATTTTTTTGAAGGATTTTTGGGAAGTTTATAGCCATATACATGCAATTTTGGCTTCCCATACATGGTGTGAGCATGAGCTTGAAGTTTGACATGAGTCCATTGACATGTACTCCATCCATGTGGATTGTGATTGTACATATCAATGGTTTCGAGGATGAAACCTCTTGGGTGGGGATGGTTTGTAAAAAAGTGGTGTGGTCTCATATGTAATAATGGTCCCAAGGCCAATTAACCATGCCCATAGATATTATTAACCATAGTGTGAAAAGGGTGGTCATGTATATATACCAACATAGGCCATAATTGGAGACTAACTTTTGATAATAACTTGATTAATGATAAATCACTCTTTCTTTCCCTAAACCTTTGTTAATATTTATTTATCCTTGTTAATCCATGTTTCTTAGATTTATAAATCCTTGTTATAAATTCAAGAACCAAGAAGCCAACTATGTTTCTTGGATTATAAATCCTTTCTTGGCTTCTTGGTCCTTTGTTAATCCTTTGTTAATCTTTGCTAGGACATAAAGAAGAAGACTATAAATTCAAGAACCAAGAATCCAACTATGTGGAGTCTTCATCGAGCAAAGAGGAGATCTCTAACTACACGCTCTTCTAAGAGCTACATCTACAAACCTCACTACCCAAGCCCATGTTTTATCTCAAATATTGTAAAGGTCAACAAATGAGTAGACCAAGCCTCTTATCTTTTGTTTTAATCAAACCTTACCACTTGAGAGTAGCTAATCTAACACCTAGGGTGGGTATTGAATTTGTAAACCTTGCATCTAACCACCTTGTAATAGCCTAAGAATATGGCACCAAGGGGGGGTGTTGAGAAATATGGTGCCATGGAGCATAATTCTGGGTAGGGAGTGAGTATAATCAGCCACATAAGCATGATCCCACATGAGAAATCAAAGCTAATTTGTACTCACCTCATATGAAAGGAGTCATTTGCAAGAAATCAAATCATTCAAGATATCTCAAGTCTTTCTATGAGTATAAGTCTGAATCTTGTAACCTAATTGAACTTAAGTTTAAAGCTTCATTAGCACTACACACTCATCATCATGAGTAATCTTAGGATAGCACTCTCACAATCACTATACATAGTCGTATTTTCTTGAGGTACTCATGTTTTAATAATGAGTATTGTGGTTATAGCACCTATAACCTTTCTGCTCAAGGGAGTATCCACAACAAAGATACACTTTTCTATCTTGGGATGATCCGACTTTCTTCTCACTTCATTTGGCACATGTACATAGGCAATGCGACCAAACACTTTCAAGTATGCCAAATCTCATTTTTTGCCAGTAAACTTATGTTCAAGCATCATGCCATGAACTACTACAATGGGGGTTCTATTCATAATGTAAACTATAGTTGCTACTGGTTCAGCCCAAAAATAATGAGGTATTTCTTTCTCATTCATCAACGCACGACGAGAAACTTTCGCAATACACCTATTCTCATTCATCAATGCACGGGCAACTTCTGCAATACACCTATTCTTTCTTTATATAACCCCATTTTGCTACGAGGTGTACTTACCTCTTTATCTCATGATGTCTTAGATTCTAGTGAATCCATCGGAGAAATATTCTCCATAACCAGATAATCTTAGGCATTTTATGTGCATGCTTTTTTCTTTCTCAACATTTGCCTTGAAGCTCTGAAAGTGCATAAATACTTCACTTTTCTCTTTCAAGTAAACCCACACATTCCTAGTATGGTCATCAATAAACAATAGAAAAAACAGTGGTATCCTTTGTTTGATGTCAGTTTTATTGGTCCCCAAACATCAAAATGCACCACATCCAAAGGTCTTTGAGTGACATTCCTATCATGTGGAAATGCATGCTTAGATTGTTTTCCTAATTGGCATGCTTTGCATACTTTATGCATCCTGACCGCTTGAACTTCGACAAACCTGTACTAATGCTTTGTGATTGAATATTTTTTAGCCACGCTGAATATTGACATGGCCAATACATTTATGCTAAATGACATGTGTGATTTACAGCTTTTACTTCAAGCATGTTTACATCCAATGCATACATGTACCATCATGTACCATGTGCAAACATTGCAGCCTTTACTTTAGTTTATGTCTAATGCAAACATTCTTCCAATTATGTTTCCCTTTGTAACCACGCAACACTGGTTATTGAAATCTTCTACATAACAATCATGAGGATTAAATCTCACTTGCAGACCCTGCTAAACTGTTTGTCCAATAGGTACTAGATTCTTTGTAATGTTTACAACATGAAGTGCATCAACCATGTACTTCATTTTACCATCCCTTGCATAGACAATGACAACCAATATGCATAATAGGATTCGTAATATCATCACTTGTTTCCACATACCATAGTTTTTCCTTCTTTTTACATATTTCTAAACCACTCTCCATGACTTTTCTCATGAGGAAGTTTATCATCATGAACTTCCATGCTTAGAAGTTGTTCTTGTCTAGCTTGTCACTTACAATCTAGGATAAACTGTTAGACATGATCAACTAAAAACAACTTACCAAAGGGTGCTTGCAAAAGCTTTTGTACTAACCTACAATCTTCAACAACAGCACTGTAACATGTTATACTATAATTGTACGTGGAACACTTACATAAACATACATCTAGCAAAAACCTACAAATCTTAGATTCTTTGCACACAGACTGACCCGCAACCAAAATTCTACCTCAACTTTGCATTGAATCAGAATTGGGCATACATAGTCAAAATCACACTTTTGCAAAATGCCTTCGAAAATCTTACAGAGCTAAAATGGGGCCCTCGAATCCAAATTCTAAAATCACCAAGGTCTTCCCCCACACAATATAATTCCCCTTTGTTTCACTGCAAGGGCAGATCAATATGTGACAATGCACCTTATTGTTGTTGTGCCTACCTGCTCTCCCCTTGTCTAGTAGCTACCTCTATAAAGATTGCTTCCAAATCAAAAGGAAAGAGATGCAGTTACTTACTTGTGTACCACTTCCTTTTCTTTCCACTTGCTTGCCTCTTGATCTCTTCACACAAACCGATGATCTGATACCATGAGAAGAATGTGGGAAAGAGGGTGAGCTTAAGCTTCTTGTAATAAAAGCAAACACACACACTCACATAGAAGAGTAGACACACAAGGGTGAGCTTGAACACACACTAACACAAGAGTAGACAAGTACACAAGAGTAGACAAGTACACAAGAGAGATGGATGGCTAATTTTCTTCTATTCTCTTCTCTTCTCTACAAGCACAACATAAATATAAGAGTACATACTATAAGGAAAAGTATTCTCCTACTCTAACATACAAAGGTCGATCCCCATAGTGTGAACTCGGCTACATATGAGCTAGCGCTATAACTATGCCATAACTCTAGTAAACCAAAATGTTGTCACTCTAGAGGTAGCTAAGACACAAAAAATAGAGGACACAATAGCAATGGGCAACTACCACTATAATAGGAAAAACAACTGAAGAGAAACTTTTGAAAGGATAATCACAAAAGGTAAAGAAAGGATGGAGGAAAAAATGAAAGCATGTAGGGTAGAACAACTCAAGGGAACAATAGAAAATGATACAAAGCCATTTCAAGCGCCTCTCCTCACAATTCCACCAACCACACATGAAAAAGTCAACACTTCTGGGAAAGCATGACAGGGAAGAAACCAAGGAGGAAGTGGAAAAGAGCGGCAAAGATGCAAAAGGTAGCCTCCACAACTAACAACATCCTCCGAATACCCTAACTTATATGCCACAATGCTATGATTAACTTATATGCCACAATGCTATGATTAACTATAATTCTTGGGTGATTGTGCACACGGTTTCTCATGTATATATAATAAAAGAGAGTAAAAGGGAGATTTGAGGGTGTGTTAACATCTCTATTGAGTCACAATGCGGATACCCTTTGATAATTGATCCATATTCATATGTTGAAATGTTTATTGAGGCATATTGTGTTCAGCCTTTGCTAATTGATCCATATTCATATGTTAACATGTTTATTGAGGCACAATGTGTTTAGCCTTTGCCCATTAATCCATATTCATATAATAATACTAAATAATTTTTTATTTTACTTGTTAAGACACGGTATGACAAGACACATGAGAATCTAACAGATGATCCATGATATATGGATGCCCAAGTGCTCACACTTTTGTGAGAACAACATCCCCAAGTATGGATGATTGGTTTGAAATTTGGGATGTGTTAGCACATCTATTAAGTGTTGTACTTTCCCTATATGAAAATGACACCGCATCTTGAGCATATCTCAAGAAATGAGAAAATAGACTTGCACCATTATTTGTATAACTCGATCATGGTTGTATAACTCAGCAAACCCATTGTTTATATAACTCGATAAAACCATTGTTTATCTTCTTGATTGATTTAAGTGTTTAGAAGTGACATAGCCATTGATAAAAGCCTAAGAATATGGTGCCCTATTTTGTGGATATCTTATTCATGGACATCTTATTCTCACTATCCTATTTTTGAAGAAACACAGAGGATATGCTAGCTCACCCAAAGGTGGCATTGATGTTAACCTAAGCATACAAAGAACTAATGATTCATTCGCATTGTTGCTACTACAAAGAAAGAAAGGTTACTTCTTGTACCGACATGGAATTTATCCAAACTAAATCTTGCACAACACTTACACGTTGACAATTCATTCTCAAAGTTGCTATAAAGAAACATAGGATACATTATGAAACGATGGAGGAGTAGAATAGGGGAAAACAATCAAATGCTTATTAACATAGAACTATAAACTCTATTTAGAAGTGCATCTATATGTGATACCATTTGGTGTACCATTTGTAGCAAGCATCCATTTCGAAAATACAGCTACAATGTGATGCCATTTGGTGTACCCTTTTGAATTACAACAACAATGTGATGCTATTTAATGCACCCTTTGGAATTGCAACTTCAATGTGATGCTATTTGGTGTACTATTTGTAGCAAGAACCATACATCAAATGTCCCCACTCAAAAACTAGGAGGAATTATTATCAAATCTATAATAGAGTGGGAAGCCATGCTATCCAAAACTATTGTTATGCAACAAGCTCTCCATATCAAGGGCTGCAACATCCACATCTTCAGTTTCACAAGCCCTGGCAAGAGCCAATGAAGCCTATCCAAGGGGAATGAATGAGCACCAATATTGTCACTAATTTTTCCTTAGCAACCCAAAGCAACATTAATAGCAAGCATGGCCAAGTAATTAGGTGGAAGTGAATACAAAGATAAAGGACAAGAAAGTAACATCTTGTACTCTATGGAAGATGAGGGGGAGTTATTTTCATGTCTATATAGCAACACAATACACACCACGGAACACAATATGGAAGATGAGGGGAGTTATTCTCGTGTCTATGTAGCAACACAATATACACCAAGGAAATCCATGGAATGTTTTGGGTGTGGTGGAAATCATAGGTCTGTTGAATGCCAAATAAGGTGCAACAAGAGTAATACTTGTTAGCCTTCTATCTCCAGGAAGTTTAGGTGTGTGAACAAAGCTGATCATCGGCACTTTATACCCTATGCCGTGAGAACACACCCTTAGTGCGTTACTAGCCATGTCATCCCTCTAAGGGCTACTAGTATGTTTTACTTCACATGCTCATTATCCAATTGAGTACATTCTAGCTATTGCTATCGTCTTTGCTGCTCTTTGAGCTTGTGTGTGTGTTTTGTCTGTGAGTCTGTGCAGAGCATATCCTTTCACATCCAACATTGGTATCAGAGTAGTGTTGTCTTGAAGATAGCGCACCTAGGGTTTGAAGTTTAGCTTCAAAGCCAATAGCTCTTCGCCGCCAAACACAGTCTCGATGCAAGTTTCAGAGCAAGCGCTACAAAGCACATGAGATGTCCTTGACTCTCTATATCAGATCCGCAATGGAGCCCGACTTGCCTATCTTCGAAAAAATCTTGACTTGGAGCATCTGATAGAGGGTGAATCTATGGATGAATTTCTAACCTGTCAAGAATCTACGGGAACAGCTCATCGATATTGATGAGGTTATTCCGGATAGTTCTCTTGTCTCTACCGTTCTCAATGGCTTGCCTAAGTCATATCAAGAATTTGCTACCACACTCTACCTCCTAATAAAGATCAATTCATAATTGTATACTTTTGATGAGTTGGTGACTCTCCTACTTCAGGAAGAGTGGTCTCATTCCAATCGAAACAATATGCTTACTTTTGATAAGGCATTAGCTACCTCCCATCATGGCAAAGGAAAATTTGGGTTCCATCTCATGCTAAGCATAAGGGCCAAGCACCACCCCAATCAAATAACCCAAAACCTAAAGAGGAGCCAGCTGAGAAAAAGAAGAGATGCAATTACTTTTGAAAACCTATTGTAGAAGACTGTCGAAAGCGAAAGGAGAGTGAAAAAGAAGAAGAAGAAGCAGCAAGGACTTGCTGCCACTGCAAATGACAATGTAGAGGAAGCCAATTTTGCACATGATGGCTATGCACTAACAATAACATGCAGTGATCTATCTGCCTCTTGTCTATCTGTGTCAGATGTTGACTGGTACTTTGATTACAGTGCCACTAAGCACATTACTTCATGCAAGAAGCTGTTTTCTACCTTTTGCGATACTTTGTCAGGTGGAATAGTTTTGTGTGCTAACAATGCATCCTATGCCATCAAAGGCATTGGAAATGTGGAATTGACTTCATGTTCTAGGGATCCTTATACTTTTGCTAACACCTTGTATGTACTAGGAATCCACAAGAATCTCATTTGTCTCAGCACTTGCCAATGCTGGCTTGAATATTTAGTTTTCTCATCATTGATGTTCCATTCATGAGACTGAACTGCTTCAGATGCGCTTCTTTTATCTGGTACATTGCGCAATGTCCTATACACAGGCTTGACATGTATGAAAGGAGTATTGATCCTCATGCAAATGCCATGACTGTTTCCACGCCACAGATTCAGTATGACACTGAGCTTTGGCATGCTCGGTTTGGTCACTTAAATTTTCCATCTCTTTGCAGTATTACAGTGTCAAGCTATGGTTCATGAGTTGCCACCTATGTAGCTCCCCCACAAGCATGTATGGGAGGGGTCGATGTATACTGGGAAAGATGCATCATCAGTCCTTCCCAAAAGATGGCATTGTTCGTGCTACTCACCCATTGCAGCTAGTTCACAGAGTGATCTTTGTGGTCTTATGCGGGCTCCCTCTTTCAGTGGACATCTGTACTTTATGACTTTTATTGATGACTATACACGCTTCTGTTGGGTGTATAGTTTGAAAGTCAAATCAGATGCCTTCTCCTCTTTCTGTCAATTTCTCCCTCTTGTTGAAAGCTTAAAACGCTTGTAATCATAAGCTGTTGAGATTGCATACCGACAGAGGGGGGGATATTTGTCGAATGAGTTTACAGCTTTCATGTTGTCCCATGGCATTTCTCATTAGTGTACCACTCCATATACACTACAACAGAATGGTGTAGCTGAATGTCGAAATCAGACACTCGTGGAAATGGCCAGATGTATGCTCAAAAGCAAGAATCTACCATCTAGATTTTGTTTTGAAGCTGTCATGTGTGCCAATTATGTACTGAACCACTATCCAATTAAAGCCTTGAAATCTATGACGGCTTATGAAGCTTGGAATGACAAAATTTCAGTCATCATTCTTATGCGTGTATTCGGTTGTCTGGCTTATTATGTGCATGTACCAGCACAACACAGACATAAGCTTAAAGCAAAGGCTTTGAAATGTATTTTCGTGGGGTATAGCAATGAAAGAAAATGATATATTGATGCCTTTGTTTGGTACTAGTGCTGACTCTTCTGAGCCCGCCTTGGCTCCAACTCAGCCATCTACTGCTGCAACTCACCAACAAATTCAACAGTTCAAAAATATCCCTATTGCTCCAGATTAGTAACCCTTGCCTTGTTGGGTGATGCATTAATTGAAGAGGATGCAGCTATTCGTGATTGTCAACGGATTTCGCAGCGCTGGCTTCAGGCTACTTTGCGTGATAGCAAGCTACCTAAACCTTTGCCAGCAAGGACACGAGCTGCCTCTAGACATGCATCTCATTTTGTCGACAGAGCGCTTATCGCTACTGCACTGAATGAGGAACCGATTTCTCACTTTGATGCTTTACACAATGACAATTGGGTTTCAACCATGTGTTCAAAATTGGATTCCATTACTAGAAATGATACATGGGAGTTATGTGATATGGCAAACATGCTATAGACACCAAGTGGGTGTTTAAGTTGAAACGGAAGCCTAACTGCTCAGTTGATTGGTATAAGACTCGATTAGTCACCAAGGGCTATGCCCAAAGGGAAGGCATTCACTATGATGAGATTTTTGCATCTACATTACGTACGACGACCATTCGGACTCTAGTTGCATTGGCTACACAAAGGTTGGAACGTGCATCAGTTGGATGTCAAAACTGCATTTCTGAATGGTGATCTGTAGGAAGACGTTTATGTCACACAACCTCCTAGTTTTATTCAGCAGGGTGCAGAGAATCAGGTATGTAGATTGCGCAAAGCACTATATGGCCTTAAACAGGCTCCCCGTGCTTGGTATCAGAAGATACATGCATCCTTACTCTCTTGCTTGTTTCAGAATAGCTTGTCCACACGGAAAGCAATCATCTCCTTATCCTCAATCTTTATGTGAACGAACTGCTCATGACAGGCGGCCCTGACAAGGGACACATTGCAGCTTTCATTCTTGACCTGCAGAATACGCTTGACGTTTTCGACATGGGTCTTTTACATTATTCTTTGGGTATCCAGTTTGTTTTAACTGATGGAGGCATCATGTTATCTCAACGAAGATACATTCAACAACTCTTGGAACGATTTCAAATGACAGATTACAAACCTGTTTCTACTCCTAGAGAACCTGGTCTCTCTACCTGCCAATTGAGGATTCTTCTGAGCCTTTTAATGTAGTCACCTATTAGCAAGTTGTCGGGTGCCTTATATATCTATGCAACACCCAGCTAGATGTTCAATATGTAGTGTCACAATTAAGCAGGTTTATGCATTGTCCTGGCACTAGGCATTGGTAGGCAGTGAAACGTGTCTTCCGCTACCTTCAAGGCACTCAGTACTATGCATTGTTTTACAACAATGCATCTTCTTCATGCTTGTCTACCTACACAAATAGTGACTAGGCAAGATGTTCTGACACAAGAGTGTCAACGAGTGGATATTGTTTCCTTCTTCGTAGCTCATGCGTTTCATGGCTCAGCAAGGAGCAGCCGAGAGTAGCCACATCCAACTGTGAAGCTGAATATAGGGCATCATTCACAGCTACTGTGGAATGTGTCTGGCTTCGTCATCTTTTGGTTGTTCTTGGTATCGGATAGCAGTCTGCTACCACCCTTTACACTGACGTTAAAGTGTATTAGCACTTACACAGAATCATGTATTCCATGCACGAACAAAGCACATTGAGGTGCATTATCACTACGTCAGGGAACGGCTCCATGCTGGAGAGAGAGCCTTGACCTACATGCCCACACATGCCAAAATTGGCATATGGCTTTACCAAGCCCCTTTCTAGGTAGAAGTTTGAAGCTTTCCAACAAGCTCTGAACTTATTACCTTTACCAGGGTAGTACGCTACACCCTGTATCAGTTCACGCCATTCACTTCAGAGGGGTTTGTTAGCCTTCTGCCTCCAGCAAGTTCACGTGTGAACTGAGCTGATCACGGGCACTTTTTACCCTATGCTGGTAGGGTTTTCTTTCCATGAGAACACACCCTTAGTGTGTTACCCGCGCAATCAGCCCTCTAAGGGCTACTAGTACGTTGTACTCCAAATGCTCATTATCCAATTGAGTACATTCTAGCTATCGCTTTCGTCTCTGTGTTGCTCTCTGAGCTTGTGTGTCTGTTTTGTCTTTGAGTCTGTATAGAGCATCTCCTTTCACATCCAACAATACCACCATGTGTAGAGATTATGGGGTGATCCATCCATCCACGACCACTTGGACCACTTAATCTACTAATGCTGAAAGAAGATGATGGAACCAAGGCACAAAGACGTGGAGTGTTGGTGTGTCAAAGACCCTAGAGAACAAGAAGAGAAGGATCTTGATCAAGCTTTGACTAAGGATACAAGGCAAAGTTGCAAAGAAAATGAAAGATGAATTTTCATATTCAATATTTTCATCATTTTAATATCAAATATTAAAAATCTTTATGATTTGTTTTCTTAGATAGTTATTTTACTTAAAATTCATATGCATCTACCACCGACATGGGCACCTAGGTAGTTCTCAGTCCTTCAAAAGTTAAGACAATCACCTAGAAAAAAAACAATAGAGGATGCCAATACTTTAAAAAGATTACATAGCTTGACCATGTGCTACTCATTGAGATGTTTTTATCAATTATGATCGTATCTATGATTTGCATGCTCTATGCAAAAACATAATTAAATTCTATTCTATTCCATCATTGTTTTGTTAGTTTTGTTTTCCTTTTGCTTTGTTCTAATTATAAGCAATATAAAGGTTGGTTAGGTATTTCCAATCCATTGCATGCATGTATTCTAAGAACATGCATGGTTTCTATTGATCAAAGCAAGTCGATGCTATGTATAGAATGAGCATGATATGCATCAAACAAAAAGCCATTTAAGCCAATCACAGAGAATCCAAGAGGATCAAAAGAAGCTCAATACAGTAACAAAGAATACTACAAAAATAGTAATTTACATAAGGGACTAATTATAAATTTTCTTGTACTTTACATGAGTACAAGCTTAATGTAGGGGATTTATTATTCTTGTAGTTTATTGACTTTAATATAGGGGATTAAAAAAAGTTTTCTTGTAGTTTTACTATGCTCTCCACCATTGTAGGGTATTGGAATGCACAATGGATTTTCTTTTTTTCACATTGAATTTTCAATTTTTTTATGGGGAAGAAGAAAGAGGCATATGTGAAGATACAAGAGACCTTCTTTTCTAAAGTAAGTACATAAAGATGGGTAATAAAGTCATGAGAGCCATGGATTTTATACTACTTGACTTCCCTAGTGAGGACTACTTGCATGCCCAAGGTGATAGCCCTCCATGGAATTAATTGAGCAAGGATCATGTGAAGCACATTACCATAGCCTATTCAGTTAAGCTTGAGCAGCATCTAAGTTCTGTTTCCTGGGTCTAGATTTAATGTAGCCCAAATGAATGATAAATTGTGAAAATGCAGCTCTCATCAGAACTCACAAGATTTTGCTTCACCTTTGAACATGACTCCATAGAAAATGCATTGGTGGGCCCTCGTGTTTTAAATTACCAAGAGAACAAAGGAAAAGGTGAGGAGAGGAGGAGATCTGGTGAATGGTGACCATGAGACTATTCTCTTTCACCGCTAAGAGCCACACCTAGAATTGTTCATATTTTGAATATTTCACATCATGAGCATTTTTTTTTTTACATCACAGCTATAAGCATTGTAAATATTTTGATCATTATGAGCATTGCCACTTTCTGTGGTAGCTTCATGCACACTTATCTTGCAAATTTATGTTTTAATGCAGCTCCTTGCCTTGTTGCCTAGAAACAATACCTACAGTACTACGAAGAGATTTCACATATGATACAAAATTGAGCTGCAACATACAAAAATTTACTTCTTGAATGATCATTGGGATAAAGGGTAGCAGATGTTAAGTGCTCCATCACTTATCTTGTAAAGCAAAGACCACTATTTCTCTGTCATCATGGCTGTGGATTTTAAAAAACAATAAAGGAAAGACAGCATAATATGTTTTAATCAAGTGACATCTTTCATACAATCATTTAGACAATGAGTTTAAGTTAGACACGGATAACCACTACTTGTGAGAGTCTACAGCCTCTTGCCTTCCTTGAAATTTCTATTTCAACAAGTTCATAGTTCAGCATAGCCTTCACTTGACAGTTATATCCTCACCGATAGGGCACCCACGCAGTCTGAAGGCAGACCCAGCTGGTATCCAGGTACTACTCCTTGCTCCACTCTACCTTTTCATCCCAAAATAATGACACAGCCTCAACTTCTTGGGTGCTGTTGACTAAGCCTTACATAGCACAGAACTCCTCCACCAACTCCAGAAAAGTAAACATATCCAATTCAGAGTACTCAAAAGTAATGCTCTACTATTGTCATCTAGAAAAAATGGTCACTGGTTGTCTGAGAGCAAGAGAAGGGTAACCCTTTGATTGTTCCCCTCCCTTGAAAGAACCTGGCGTTGGCCAGCAGCGGTTCTGTACCTACTACAAAACAGTATAGGCAGGGCGCAAGTTTGCCTTGCTGAGTATTCCAGGTTAAACCAACTAGCAACGGTACCCATTGATCGAAACAAATGCAGAGGCATTACCCACAAGACTAAACTTTAGTGACATCAAATCCTCCAATTCAATTATTGTTGTCACCTAAGTAAATGCTTTAAGAATATGACCATCATAGTCACCTCAGCGGCCTCGGTTTTACCCAAGGATTCAACAGAAAGGCACCTCTCTTTTAATTGTGTGTACACAAATTCCTCGTTTAAAAGCCTACCATTTCCATACACACTCACACAGGATTAGGAGCATTCAGTTGCAATGGCAGTTTCACATAGTTCATGAGTCTTAACATCTGTCGTTCATTTTTAATACAGCAGGCCAAAGAAATGGACGAGCCTAACCATATATTTAGCACAACTTCCTTTCCTAAACAACCAAATATGCAATGCATGCCTTACTTTCTCCAAAACAAGCCCATATGCAATGCATGCCTTGCTTTCCAAGGCCAGCGAAATCCTTTAATTTAAGCTTTCAGGTCCCAACTTCCCAGAAAAAGTCAACTGAATGAATGCCTACTTTCCGAGGCTGAAGACTTTTGCTGCCAACCTCCCAAACGAATCAACCAATTTAATGCCTTACTTAGGTCATCTAAATCCTTCAAATGTACGCTTTTAGGTGCCAACTTCCCAAAGAAATCATCCGAATAAAGCCTTACATTCCAAGGCCAGTACATCTAGTCGTCAACTTCCCAAAGAAATTAACCAAATGAATGCCTTACTTTCAAGGCCAGAAAAGTCCGAAAATGAAGATAAACCACAACAAACGTACCTGGGCATTCCATTCAATACAAAGAACCTGATACTAGAAGCTAGTAGGATCACATGTTCTAAAACAAGTTTATGAACTCTCAAGTAAGCTACTGTATGTATTGAGAGAGAACTTTAAGTGCACCATTACTCAGTAGAAAATCTGTCAATTTTTAGACTCACCCCCTCCACACCATCCCTACCATTTTTAACATCTACACTCATTCTTCACCTCACGGGCTGTTGATTATAGTGGTTCTTCTCTTTCTTCTTTGCAGCAGCAAGCTTAGCTGCTCTTACAGCAGCCTCAGATGCAGCTGCTTTGGCAGCCGAATCACCTTCTTTGAAGGACTTTTTCTTCTTCATGGATGTAAGTTTTTTCAAGACTTCCTTTCGGTCTGCAGGCCCTGCATTTGCCTCTACATCTTCAACCGCAGGCTCATCCTTGGACACACAGTTTGTATCCTGGACCACCTCTTCTTCCTTGCCCTCCTTAAAAGACTTCTCTTTCTTCGCCTTACGCCTTTTAGAGCTTTTGGTTTCAGCCAAAGCAGCGCCACTTCCTTCGCCATCAACTTCACCATTTGCATCCTCCTCCTTGACTTCAACTGCTTCCATGGAATCTGCAAAACAAGAGAAACCACAAAGCATTATACATTCATTATCAAGTTATCTTTTTCAAAACATGTTTGAGTTGGCACCACTATAAACCACCTCCACTTCAAAGAGGGCAGCAAATATACGAAACCCATACCAATCCTGGAACATAACAGGAAATCTAATGAGGGAAGATTGAGTACGGTGACACTGATGTACCCAACGGTTCATAATCGCTATCCTAATAAAGAAGAATGAGAGATAATTATTGGTTCAACCCAAGAGATCCATACATTGATGTGTGTGCTACTATGTAAGCATGCGTATCTATGGAGAGTTTGTGTTCTTCATCAGGTGCAGATTAATGTGTAATGATCCAAAAACCTTAGTGGGGAAACCTTCATGCATATATACAATCATGTTTAGTTTATACCACTTGTCGTGAGATAAAGTGAATCGTTCCATCAAAGCATTCACTAGCTAATGAAGCCTTTCTTCAGCACAACGTTTGACTACTCAAGAAAGGAGAAATGACTCAACTTGGGCACACTACTAGGAGATGAATAATGCTAATAACACCCCCTCTCAGATCCTGGGAGAGAAAACGGTCCAAGGAGCTAGAAAAGGAAACCTCCAAAGCAAGTCGTGAAGTCGATCTGCTCCTGCCTCTGCCACGTACTCCAAGAAACTTCTCCCGATCCAGAAGTCCAGCAAAATCCAAAAAATGAACCACCAAATGTCCATATCTCCAACCCAATCTGTATCACACCAATCCACACAATGTGCTCCCTCTTCAGCCCAAGAAAGGATGTCGGCTGACTCTCTACCTCCAAGAAAAAATCTGCTCCTTAGAGAACACCGCCAAACTGTCTCCCTGTTGGCACCCCCTCTAGTCACCCTAGAGGCCCACAATGTCTACATCAGCCATGGTACTGAAGCCTCCATCTCTGAGCTTGTTGAGCACCAATCTCCAGATACAAGGTTTCCGGATCTCCATCCCTCAGTCCAAGAATGCCTCTCTGTCCTGCTAACACTCCAAGTGGAAGAAACATACCTCCAGCACTGTAGCTGACAATCGTGCTGGCACCTAACCTTTAACACTTGCATCCATATTGCATAACTCGCCGTCGTGTGATGGGACTACTACTCACACACACCCCTGAGTCACCCAATCACATGGCAACACCCCTGAGCTCTTTGGTGTTAACTATGGCACTGAGCTCAAGAAAGCTCTCCTGCCAAAACCTGACACCCCCAGCTGGCAAGCTCCCAACCAACTAGTCACGTGTCCATGTGGAACCTGTTAGAAGTCATCTCCTGTCTATATTTATACACCAGGGCCTCTGTTGTGGGTGTGCCCGCCCTGTATAAGGTGTTTTATCATTTTTCCTCACTCCCCGTATTTTTCCCATTTTTTCTAGTGGTGGGGAGGGATGCCAGAGGTTGGCAGGAGCACTCCAGGGCTGGCCGACTGTCCCAACAGCAGTCCTGTGGCTAGCCGACTGCACACAGATGATGCGTAGGCTTCTGGACTGCTGGCCGACTGCATTCACACAGTCGTGGGCATCTTTTCTGCTGGCCGACTGCATTCACACAGTCTGAAGGGAGATAGAATTAGGGTTAGGGTTTCATGTGAGAGACAAACACACAGAGAGAAGAAGAGAGAGAGAGTTGTGGGGATAAGTCAACTCAAGCCTTGAGTGTGTGACTCCCCTATCACACATGTATATTGCACTAGTACACATAGTGCACTTAGTACTTTTAATGTACTAAGTGTACTATGTACTATAACTTATGGGCTTGTACACACTATAAGGGTGGGCATAGTGCCTTTACCCCAACAACCTCCCACTTAAAGGCAAAGTGCCCTTAAATGAAGGAAAAGAAAAATCAGCATGTACATGATAATATACAAGGCCATATCAAGGCTGAAACTGGCCTCATCCAATGCCCATCAAGTGTCTGCAATGAGCAAACCGCTCCGGAGGCAAACTCTTTGTCAACAGATCAGTCGGGTTGTCATCCGTATGAATCTTAACAAGCTGAATTTGCTTGTTCTCTATCACCTCTCTGATGAAGTGATACTTCACATCCACATGCTTCGTCTTTGCATGAAAGACAGGGTTCTTTGCCAACTGGATGGCACTCTGACTATCACAATTGAAATATCCCTGTATAACCCAAATCAACCACTAACCGAGATAGCCATAATGCCTCCTTGCAAGCCTCTGTGGCTGCAATATACTCGGCCTCTGTAGTAGATAAGGCAGTGCACTTCTGCATCCTGGATATCCATGACACAGCACCTCCTGTGAATGTAAACACATAACCGGTAGTAGACTTCCGGTTATCTGGATGACCGGCATAATCCGAATCCGTGTAACCACTAATGCATCCTGTTTGCCAAAGCATATGCACATATCTTGTGTGCCCTTCAGGTATCTCATGACACCTTTCACTGCTTCCCAATGCTTCTTGCCAGGGTTGGCCATGTATCTAGAAACCACTCCCACTGCAAATGCAATGTCCGGCCTAGTAGCAACCATGGCATACATGAGACTGCCACAAGCTGAAGCATACGGAATCTTGGCCATATCAGCCCTGCCACTATCTGACTGTGGGCTGTCCATAGCACTGAGTTTCACATATGGAGGCAAAGGAGTACTAGTCTTCTTCGCCCCGTCCATATTGAGCCTCTGCAAAACTTTGCCAATGTATTCCTTTTGAGACAAATACAACACATGCTGATTTCTGTCCCGAAGTATCCGCATACCCAAAATGTGATTTGCATCACCCAAATCCTTCATATCGAAGGTTTGATGCAGCCTCTTCTTCAAGGCATCCATCTCTTTACGAGATTTCCCGACAATCGACATATCATCAACATACAAGATGAGGATCAATAGACTGCCATCCAAAGCTTTCTTGGTGTATAAGCAGTGATCTATGTCACTTCTCCCGAAGTCCTGGGATTTCATGAATGTATCAAATTTATGATACCATTCCCTTGGTGCCTGTTTGAGCCCATAAAGACTCTTTTTCAGCTTGCATACAAGCTTCTCCTTTCCATTTACTGCATAACCCTCTGGCTGTTGCATATTTATCTCCTCATGGAGATCACCATGAAGAAAAGCAGTCTTCACATCCATCTGAATCAAATCCAGATCATCATGAGCAACCAAAGCTAATACAGCTCTAAGTGTGGTCATTTTGACCACTGGAGAGAAGATCTCATCAAAGTCCACACCATATTCCTGCTTGAAGCCCTTAGCCACTAACCTGGCTTTGTATCTTGGCTTTGCATCAGGTGCAACTTTGAGGATGTAAACCCACTTACATGGTAAACCTTCTTGCCTGTAGGCAAATGCACCAACTTCCATGTTCCATTTTTGTGGAGAGAATCCATCTCTGACTTCATAGCACGCTCCCAAAGAGCCTTGTCTGCCCTCTGTAAAGCCTCCTTATAACATGAGGGCTCCCCACAGTCAGTGAGCATCAAGTAGTCAACCCCTGGAACAAACCGGTCAGGGGCTCTGGAGGGTCTAGTGGACCTACCCAATGACCATCATTTGCAGGTTGCTGTCCAGCCTCATATCACCTATTGGTGGCTCCTATTCCATGCCATAAGGCTGAAATATCATGCCCAGTATCTCCTCTAACTGTGGGATATCTATCCATAGGGATATCTTCTGCCATCTCTGGCTGTCCATTTGGACCATTTTCAGCACCATTTAAGGGCTGGTTTTGCTGATGTAATGGCTGATTTACAGCCCTTGGTTGTTGTCCATGATGTCCATCATCATCAAAGATGACTCTGCCAGGCTCCTATTGCCTTGCAAGCTCCTTATACATGCATGTTTCGTCAAAAATGACATCATTGCTGCGTATAATCTTTCTATTCACTGGATCCCAAAGTCTATACCCCATTTCACCTCTGTCACCATATCCTAGGAATATGCATTTGTGAGACTTAGGATCAAGTTTGGTGCGCATTTCCCTGCGTATGTGCACGTACGCAACGCAACCAAACACTCTCAAGTGCTTGTATGACAGAGGCTTCCCTGTCCATACTTCCTCTGGCACTTTCCCACCAAGCCTCGTGTTAGGTGACCTGTTTATAAGATGAACGGCTGTCATAACAGCTTCAGCCCAAAAAACCATGAGGTAACGCAGCATGTGACAACATAGAACGGACCTTCTCCTGAATGGTCCTGTTCATCCTCTCTGCTGTCCCGTTTTGTGGAGGATCATAAGGAGTAGAGAGCTCCCTCTTGATGCCTTTAGCATCACAAAAGTCCTGAAACTGTTTGGACATATACTCTCCACCATTGTCGGAACGCAAAGCCTTCAGTGTTTTGCCAGTTTGATTCTCAACATGAGCAACAAACTTCTGAAACACTGAGAATGTATCACTCTTCAAACGAAGAGGATAAACCCACACCTTGCGTGTGGCATCATCAATAAATGACACAAAATATTTTGCCCCTCCCAAAGAAACCTGAGGCATCTCACATACATCTGTATGCACAAGCTCTAACTGAGCATCTTTCTGTCCAAGAGCTTTCTTGTGGGGACACTGGAGTTGCCTGCCATATATACAATGCTCACAAAACTAAAAACTTGAAAACTTTAGAGAAGGCAAGTAACCAAAACGAGACAATTGCTCCATTCCTTTGACACTCATGTGTCCCAACCGGCTATGCCACATAGAGATTTCCGGCAGCTCGGTTGCATTTACATTAGCATGGTGACAAACACCTGCATGCATGAAGTAAAGAGTGTCCACCTTAGAGCCTCTGGCAACAACCAGTGAGCCCTTACTAATCTTCCACTTTCCACGACCAAATGTGGTAACATAATCAGCATCATCAAGCTGTCCAGTAGAAAGCAGGTTGTTCTTGATCTCAAGCACATGCCTGACATCATGGAGCATAAGCTGTGAGCCATCTGAAAACACAAGCCTCACATCACCTCTGCCAAGAATCTTGCATGCATGGTTGTCACCCAAATAAACTACTCCTTCATTGCCAGCAATATACCTGACAAACAAGTCTCTGCAACCTGTGACATGAAAGGAGACACCTGAATCAATGATCCATGAGTGCATACCATGACCATCTCCTGTAAGAAGTGAATGGGCATCAAGTGAAGACGTGAATAGGACTTCATCCTCACTGTCACCTGCATGTGACACATTGACTTCTTCAATCTTGACTCCACTTTTGCCCTTTGGCTTTACATCTTTGGCTTCATCTTTGTCTTTGTCTTTTCCTTTGCCCTTTTCCTTTTGATCATTCTTCCATTTGTAGCATTGCTTTTTGATATGTCCCTTCTTGCCACAATAATGGCATTCCAAGTCCTTTTTGGAGCGGGACTTGCTCCTTCCCCGTTCTTGGCTTTTACCCCTTTGTTGGGATCTCCCACGTGCATTCATTGCATTTGACTTTCCAACAGAGTTGTTCTTCCTGTTCATCTCTTCTTGAAGAAGAGCACCCTCAACATCTGCATATGACAGCATAGCATTTGAATTGCTAGTGGCTGTCCTGAATGTGTCCCAACTCTCTGGCAAAGTGCATAAGAGAAAAGTGGCTTTGAACTCATCATCCATTGCCAACTTTTGATTAATGACCTGGCAAAGTGCATAAGAGAAAAGTGGCTTTGAACTCATCATCCATTGCCAACTTTTGATTAATGACCTGGCTGACGATACCATTAAACTCATTTAGATGGGCTGTCATAGACGCCCCTTCCTTCATTTGAAGACCTATGAGTTTCTTCAACCAATACACTTTGCTTGAGGCACTTTGCTGGGCATACAAGTCCTGCAATCTCTGCCACATTCCCCAAGCTGTCTTCTCTTCACGAATGCTGAAAAGTAAAGTGTCTGACACAGACAACATGATGGTGGATCTTGCTAGCTCATCCATATCTTCCCACTCTTCAGCAGTAAGAGAAGCGGGCATTACACCCCTTTCTTTGATAGGCTTGTGCTGCTTCTTCTGGAGCAACACATTATAGCACTGGGTTTGCCAAATATCATAGTTATGTGAGCCTTCAAGCTTCTTGATGTGAAGCAATGAAGAGCTCTCACCTGTGGTTGCCATAGCAATATGCAACCTGTCAATGCTTGACTCCCTGCAAAATGTGCAAACACTGCACCAAAAGCACACAAAGTGCTCACAGTTGTTCTCCCAAAGTTTATCTCCCACTGCGGAAGCACAAATGCAACTCTACTCCCACTGTATGTGATAAAATCACCAAAATCTGGTTGCTGCAGATTTAGGACAGCACCTTAAGTGTGCTCTGTTCCCCTTCCAAAGTACTGTACAGCAGTACTAAGTGCTCACCAATGATGTACCAAACCTGTACCAACAAGTACAACAGTTGAAAATGAACCTTTTCTTCACTCAAATCAATGTACAGCCATGCCAAAACTTGCACAAAGTTGTACCAAATCTGTACCAACTTTGTACCAAATCTGTACCAACAAGTACAGCAGCAATAAATGCTCTCCTGGCTGTCCAAATGAGTGAAAATCAGACTTTTACAGTCCCGATCACTGCATACAACAATCCCGAACAGATATTGGGCAAAAGCCCCTTGACTGTAAGCTGATTTCTGAGGATTCAAGGCATAAAAGTCTTGCCTGCTGCTTTGCCAAGCTCAACAAGCATAAAATCTTGAAAAGCCCCTTGATTTAAGATCAATTTCTGATCATACATGGTACATAAACGCACATGAAGGCATCCAGAGTCTTCACAATGCTTCCCCCTGGCCACATATACATCCAATACATGAAAGCCCCTTGATTTACAGGCACATTGAGTGCTTGACAGGCATCAACACATTGCCCAAAGCATCAAATGCGAGTGCCTGCATGCAAATCAACCCAATCGGCACAAAAGCCCTTTGATCTGCACTGCAATTTTGGCCCGAATGTGAGATTGCTCACATCATACAGCATGTATGAATGCCCAATGGCACAATTACATCAAAAGCCCCAAATTTTAACGGCCAATGTCCTGCCAATTGACCCAGAATGTGACCAATGTCACCAATTTTGCCAATTGTGCTCAAATTTGAGCCATTGCAACCTGTACCTGCTCAATTGATGATAATTGACAAGGAAAATCCCACAATTGAAGGCAAATACCTCTTAATTTTCTGATTTTCTACAATTTGCAGGCTGAATTTCTTTGTGTTGATGCTGTTGCAGAAAGGGGGGGGCGCTTCTTGCTGATGTTGATGAATCGGATGCAGCTGCTGCTGAAAAGGGTGCTGCACGATGATGCTGCTGCTTGCTGTGCGTGTGTTGATGCTGATGCGCCTGCTACTGTGCAGGTACGGATGGCTGGGCAGCCCTCCGCGCTGGCTGCTGCCGGGCAGCAGCTGAGCAGCCCACGCTGCTGGCTGGGCAGCCCAAGTCTGCTGGCTGCCTACGCCCAGCTGCTGGGCATCAAAGTACAGTGCGACCAGTGATTACACGGGACAGTATGTACTGATACTGATCACACGGGACAGTATGCTGATCACACGGGACTGTGAGAAGAGAGCTAGCAGAATTGCGACCAGCATAAAAGAGGGATTGTGTGAAGAGCTGGGTGCAGCCATAGAGGGGAAGAGGGAGAGGATCAAGATAGCTACCTAAGCTCTGATACCAGTTGAAGGGAGATAGAATTAGGGTTAGGGTTTCATGTGAGAGACAAACACACAGAGAGAAGAAGAGGGAGAGAGTTGTGGGGATAAGTCAACTCAAGCCTTGAGTGTGTGACTTCCCTATCACACATGTATATTGCACTAGTACACATAGTGCACTTAGTACTTTTAATGTACTAAGTGTACTATGTACTATAACTTATGGGCTTGTACACACTATAAGGGTGGGCATAGTGCCTTTACCCCAACACAGTCGTGGGCATCTTTTGTGCTGGCCGACTGCTCTCCCAGGGGCATATAAATAGGCCCCTTGCCCCCACCACTTCCTCATTCAGTTTTCTCAAGATCTTGTGTATAGAGAAGAGTTTACACACCTATCTCTTTGTGTTTCTTGTGCTGTTTATTTTCTGCAGTCTACTTGCTCTTGTCTACCCAAGTTTGGTTATCATTTCCGCTGCATATTCTGACATGGTATCAGAGCCCTAGGCTCGAGATAGATCTTGGGAGTTTTTCTGAGCAAGAGGGGGAGCGTTAGGCTGCTGATTGGTGGACTGTTTTGGAGTGTTCGGGAAGAGAAGGTGCAAGAGGAAGGCGGGCTAAGGTGCGGGACAGCCACTTGCAGGTTTTCAGATTTTTTTCCCAACCCACCCACCCTTTCAGGTTACTCCCCGCGATGGCAGATTTACTAGAGATGGCTGAGAAGCACGTGAAGATTCCGACTCTCCCCACGTTCCCAGTGGATCGTCAGTTGGACGGGTCCAATTACGGCATCTGGAAGGTCATGATGGAGTCGGTGCTGGAGTCATATGACCTTGCTGATTTTATCATCATTGGAGTTCCACGGCCGGAAGCAGAGGAAGGGGAGTTACTGTCGACGAGGAAGGACCACGAGGCACAGGCACACATGTGGGATCGTGTCAACGCCAGGGTCCGGTCATTTATTTTCCTCAACTACACACCACAAGTGATCAATCATGTGAAGCACATGACGCTGGCGAGAGGCATATGGGAGCACTTGGCTTCTTTGTATAACAAGGTATCACCCATGAAACGGACCTCCTTGGAAGTGCAGATGCGGGTTATGAACCCTGCAAAGTCTTCGACGATGCGGGAACACATTAACAAGCTGCAGGCCCTTCAGCAGGAAGTCCTACAAGCTGGGAAAGAGATATCATCTGAAGACATGGCCATCACTTTGCTGTCCCACTTGCTTGCTCAGTATTCTGCTTTCTATTCCTCGTTGATTACGAGTGGCAGGCTCAGCACCATAACCTGGGAGGAGCTTGTGCCAATGGTCTTGGACCAGGAGGAACGTTTCACGAACCCTCCTCACAGCGGAGGTTCGGAGGCCTTAACTGGCCAACGGTCGAAAGGCCGAAATAACAACAAGGGCAAAGGGAAGGCTTCACCGGAGAAGTCTTCTGAGAAGAAGCCTGATTCAGAACGAGAGAAGCTGAAGGCCGAAAGATCTTGTAATGATTGTGGCGAGAAAGGCCACTACTGGAGGAAGTGCCCTAAGCGGACAGGGAAAAGTGCTGATTCCTCAGCCTCAACTGCAACGACTCCGGCATTTGTGCACTTAGAGATGGTGGACTCCGATGCTTCATCATCTTCGAGCGAGGAGGCAATTGGCTTCATCGCGAAGGATACCCGGGAATGGATTCTCGACAGTGGTGCTTCCAGGCCCATGACTCCATCCCGTGACTTCTTTCTGGATCTGAAACGGCAGTCAGGTCGCATCTTTATTGGCGATAACTCCACTATTCCGATACATAGTGAGGGCCGGATAAAGATCATTCCCGACGGCAAGGGGAGCAAGCATGCTTCCCATGTTCTTTATGTCCCTGCTCTGGGTTTTCATCTTTTGTCAGTGCATGAGGTATGCAAGACTGGCTTTCGGGTGGAATTTGAGGAGCATTCAGTTGCTCTAAGGGACCGTGAGACTGGCCAGGTTGTTTGGGAAGGCGGTGTGGAGAATGGTATCTACAAGCTCTCTGCACTCTCCTCATTGACAGGTTCTCAGGTCGGAGATTTGTGGCACTTTCGTTTTGGCCACTCAAATGTGGATGCATTGAGGCAAGCTTTCCTGGACCAGATGGTGGTTGGCTTGCCAGATGTTGGTAGTAGGCAAGGGCGCTACAGTTCTTGCATACGTGGTAAGCAGCACAGGGAATCCTTTCCGAAGCAGGCTTCCAGGCGGGCTTCGAAACCATTGGAGTTGATTCACATTGACTTGTGTGGACCTCAGCAGATACCGTCTTTGGGAGGATCTCTCTACTTTATGCTGCTTGTTGATGATTGTACCAGATTCAAGTGGATCTACTTTCTTTCCCAGAAGGACCAGGCTTTTGCTCGATTCAAGGATTGGCACGTGATGGTGGAGAAAGAGTCTGGATTTCAGGTCAAGACTCTCAGGGCTGATAAAGGAGGTGAATTCTCCTCGACTGTATTTCTCAGATTTTGTGCAGATCATGGCATCAAAAGGGAACTGGCCAATACTGGATCGCCTTCGGAGAATGGAGTTGTTTGACGCAAGAACAGGACTGTGGTGGAGATGGCGAGGACCATGCTGGAGCATCGTGATCTTCCTCGTCCACTTTGGGGTGAGGCTGTGGCAACGGCTGTCCATACCATCAACCGATCTCCGACGACTTCAGTACCCCATATGACTCCATTTGAGGCATACTTTGGCAGGAAACCCGATGTCTCGCACTTCCGTGTCTTTGGGAGTGACGCGTATGTACATATTCCGAAGAAGCAGAGGGGGAAGCTTGACTCCAAGTCCCGCAAGCTGGTATTTGTGGGGTATAACTCTCTTTCCAAGGGATACAGGTTGTATGATCCAGATAGGAACGAGATTGTTGTCAGCCGGGATGTGGTCTCTGACGAGCATGTTCCAGCATCCACTGTTGAGGAGCCGCCACTTCTTGGAGATCCAGAGGAGTTTGATGATGATTCCCAGTCTATCATTCCAGTTGATCCACCTCAGTCATCACAGGAGGTTGAGCCCGCAGCTGGAGTAGAGCCCCCGCGACCACAGGAGGCTCCACGATCTGTTCGAGTACCTAGGTGGTTGTTAGACACCCTTCGGGAGTCGGGTGTCACGGAGCTACCCTCCGAGTGGACCACAGAGGACGGCCCTCGAAGATCACATAGAGTCCGAGATAAAAGCAACACAGCGGAGCTTCTTCAGGTGAACTATGCTTTGATGTCTCGTATCATGCGGGATAAAGAGCCCACTTCTGTAAAGGAAGCCCTTTCACAGGATACTTGGAGGAAAGCCATGCAGGTGGAACTTGATGCCATCGAGAAGAACAACACTTGGGAGTTGGTACCGAGGCCGTCGAAGCGGTCAGTCATTGATGTTAAATGGGTCTTTAAGACCAAATACGCGTCTGATGGATCGGTGGACAAACACAAAGCCAGACTTGTGGCTAAAGGTTATGCTCAGCGGCCAGGCATCGACTACGAGGATACCTTTGCACCGGCAACGCGGATGTCCACGATTCGGGCCGTTCTTGCCCTTGCTTCTTCTCAAAGGTGGCCCGTGTATCAAATGGATGTAAAATCTGCGTTCCTTAATGGTGACCTGCAGGAGGAGGTGTTCGTTGAGCAGCCTCCAGGCTTTATTGTTCCAGGATCGGAAGGGATGGTTTACAGATTACGTAAGGCCTTGTATGGTCTTAAGCAGGCTCCCAGGGCTTGGAATCAGAAGATTGATTCCTTCTTTATTCGGACTGGATTTCAGAGATCGGTTGCAGATCCGAACCTGTATCTCTTTCGGGAACGCGGCATGGTCACGCTTATCATCCATGCATGGTGCACATCAATAACCCAGAACTTGCACTTTCGATTCAAGTATGTGCAAGTGCCAGCCAAGTGCAATGGGTGCACAAGACACATGATGTTGACACAAATATGACCTCAAACCCATATACAGCATGCGTCTTGTGCACCTCAAACCCATATACAAATATTTAAGTGTTGGGAGAGGCCCAAATAAAACAATCATTGTCGCTCACTTTTAACAACCAAAAGCAAACAACAATACATCACACACTTGCACATAGTACTTGTACTTTTTCCCAAAACATCTAGTGCTCGTACTTAAAGCCCTTCCATAGAACACATACAATAGTGCAAGGGACGATAGGTCAAACTAGAGGTCTCAATTCCAAGCTCATGCTCCCAATCTTCCTATTTGACTCTAAGGAGCAGGTCCTTTATTACAACTAAAGGTTTGCATGGACTAGTTTCATCGACTAAAATGCAGCAATATTCAAATGTCCAACAAAGCATGGGAATCCCTAAACAAAGCAAGTGACTCTAACCAAATCTCAAAGCAAGGGAAAATGTTTGATGCAACTGCTGCTCTTCAATGTGAGCCCTTATACCACCAGTCAAGCTAACTCTTGAAATGAGCCTCCTATAACATAGCAGTTGCAGCCGATGCACTCAGCCCTTGCATACTCCTCAGTTTGAACCCTGCGGGTCATTGGGAACACAAAACTGTACTTGTGTTTCCACACTTTCAAGCATCAGTTTGCTCTTGGCCAATCATTTGCTTGTGTCCATTGTCATAGATGTTTGCTGTAACCCACTAGTTATGCTATGGCCCATTGATAAGGTTGTTCTTTCCATTGCACAAAACCCTGTGGAGCACAGCATTTTGAGTTGATCGAATAATGGCTGCCTACACTTAGAATAGGAATGTTTCTACACTCTAGAATAAATTTCAGATCAGATCCCAAACAAAGACACCCTCTTGTTACAGGCTACTTAATCTCTCTGCTAAAACCATGTTGCCTAACGTCTCTAGAGATGCACAACACACTCCCAACTGCAACCTTTTCAATATCGAAGTAGAAACCATAAGTACTAGCAATGTCATTTGTAGCTCAAAGCCAGTAAATTGAAGTCACCTTTTTCATCCCTTTGATTGAGGCCCAGCTCAGCCAAGACAGCTTCCAGCTCAGCCAGTTCTTTCTTTTTCAGCTCTTTCTTTGATAACTGCCTGTCTGGCTCCCGTGCAGCCGCTGGTATGGCAGGGGCCACATTCACATCAGCAGCCAACTCAGCTGTTTCAATCTCTGGTTCTTCTTCATTTCCTTCATCACCTTCCTCCTCGACTTCTTCATCTTCATCGCTTTCCTATCAATCACATATCATAAGATACACCACTAAGCACTCAATGTAGGCTAGAATTGATGATGCCCCAATAAACATTTTTTTTACAACAGTGAAAAAAGCTAGTTGCATGATGGGCATGGAAAATTCTGTAGTCGTTGATCCAGTGAGTCAAGTTTGCTAAATATACGGTGTGATGACTAGCACTTTCTAACCAAGGCCGCTTTCCACGACCCCAATCAATTAATTTTCTTGCTGTAATACAAATGAGGACACTTCTAATATGTGCCTAAGTGATCCTCCAAGATATGCCAATAACTTTGAAACAGCCTTACCTTTGACGTCAGACAGGGTATATAAGGAGCCGAAGTACATGGAGCAATGCTATTTTAGGACTAAGACTTGGTAAACTTCACGACAAACAAAATAAATGCGTATGTCCATCACCATATGGGCCTAGGATTATGAGGTCCATTAACCTGAGTCCAGATTGCTTGGCAGGTGTAACAGCCTTTACAGGATGACCCCGAAGAACTTTGTATGCGTGGGCAGTAATGCTCATCCAAGCTCACCAAACCCCTGCCCAACATCAGAGACCTGCAAAGCACCTTAGGCCAGTGTGTTTGATTTATAATGGCTCCTTTTTACAGTGTAGTAAAAATTTGACAGACGGGCACCCGTTTTTGGCCAATGTCCACAAAATGGGCATCCAAAAAACACTGTTTTTGAAGTCCAGTTCACAAAGACCTTACATAGCCTCGAGAACATTTAATTCCCAAATTTTTAGTAAACAGACAAATTCCAAAACTTAGGGTGATCATGTTATGCTCAAAAAGCCTTATGTTCCAGGATCAAACCTAGTAAACACAAGATATTGATCCAATCCTCAAGTGTTTTGTAGCCTGACGAACGACCAACGTGGCTTGGGGATGACCCATCCAGCATAACTGGGATATCTCAAGTTTCACCCAAATGACAAATCTAGCAGATAAAAACTTGCAGCTTGGATTAATCTCACCACATCTTCTTTAAAAAAAACTGTATGTACAAAGAACTTGAGAAAAGACTTGCATAGGCAGGTATTCCACAGCTAGGTAGTGTTCAAATAACCCTTTTAGAAATTAAATAGTAACAGAAAAAGCAGATGAAATGAGGATAGTATTAATATAAATATAAAAAATTTCCCAGATAAATGAGGTTAGGTGAACAGTTATCTGGGCAAGATGTGTAGAAGGGAGGGATTGGCACAGCATACCTCTCCGTGGCTTAACTCCTCCTCCTCCTCGTGTGCTGCATCCTGAGGAGTCTCGTCTACTTGATCCGGTAGAGGGGGCAGCGCTGGCATGGCGAAATAGTCATCATCGTCCTCGCAATCGGCCCACGATGTCACAGACACAGGCGTCGGCGTCCACACCTGCGGCGCAAGCTGCGCCTCCCTGCTATGCGATGCGGAAGACGATGCAGAGTCCTTGGAGTCTCCCTTGCCCTTTTCTGATCTCTTCTTGCTCGACCTCTTGCGGCGGCTCTCGAGGGCTGAGAAGATATTGGTGCTGCTTATCGCCGGTAATCCATCGTCTCTCTTGATGCCACCTCCGACCATCCTAACAGTTTGCGCCCGTGGTGAAGCAGACGGAATAGTAAACAGAGAAGCTCTGTGATAAGAGCGGGAAATTGGCGAAATGGCAGAACCTGTGTAGCTTTTGTGAAACGGTTAGGGTTTCGCAGAGATGAAGATATGGCTTGCTTGTTTCTGTAGGATTTCCAGAACAGAGTGAGGGTTAAGGGTTGCAGAGAGTTGAGACAGGGTTGGGGTTTGCAGGGACAGGATTAGGGTTGTGCAAGAAATGGCAGACATGTATCTATGGCAGAGATGAAATCCACAGATAGAGAGATAAGGAGCTCAAATAGGGTAAAAATTATCCGAGGCGTGGAGCAGTGAAACACACAAGATAGTTCTGACCAAGATGGCACATAGATTTTTGTTGATTTATTAGCAAAGTAGTACACTGCTTCTTAAATCAAAGATGGAAAAGTCACAAATGATAAGGTTTGACCTTTTAACTCTACTTAATAATGAGGAATGTGAACTTATTAAGAGGTTGTTAAGATGGCCTAAGGTTTCACCCTTTCAACTCTACTCAATATATATGGGTGCCAAATTTTGGGGAAGTATTAATTAATTACTTGAAGAGAGAGAACCTTAGATATGGGATCAAACCTTAGCTTAATTAAATGGCTCCAAAGGATGGGTTAAATGGCTCCAAAAGGTTTTTATTTGTTGATGTGTGCTTTTTTGGGGTTTTTTTTGTTTTGTTCTTGATTTACATGCAACGTTCTTGAATCTTCTGCGATTGGTTTAAAAGGGACGTTACATCGCATTTTTCAGCCAAGCAAAAGCCGAGAGAGAGAGAGAGAGAGAGAGAGAGAGAGGGGGGGGAGGGAGGGAGGGAGGGAGGGAGAGGGAGGGAGCGAATGAGTGAACAGTGAACGAACCTTGAGCGAATGAGAGAGAACAAACTTTGACGGAGAGAGAGCTTACGTTGATGAGCGAACGTTGTGACAGAGAGAGAGCTTACGTTGACAAAACCTTAGTGCTCAAATAATTAATTAGTGCCCATAAGAGCACTGATTAATTAATTGAGGCGTAGGCTGAATATGTCTAGGCTCGGATACATCCCAAAATCTTTTTTGGTATTAATTAATGGATCAAATTACTTGCATCAAATTGACAATGGCACTTAGTCCACCCGAATACTAGACAGAAACTACTAAGCATTAGTTTTGGGAGTGCCCATTTGCAAAATTAGTGTGGAGGATTGCTAGGCTGATTTCGCAAGACAAGAACCCAGGACAACTTCAAGTGGAGCATTTGTGGATGATTCCTAGCTAATTTCGCAAGACAGGAACTAGGGACAACTTCAATTAGAAGCATACCCTATTTGGGGATCTAAGTGAGATGAACCCTGCAGTGGAAAGTGTTTGGCATTAGGTTCGTGCAATTGCCATCGCTTCCCTATAGGAAAAGTTTGGCATTGGGTTTGTGCAATTACCATTGTGCACCATATGGGAAGCCTAGAACAACTTGGTGTTTGGCATTAGGTTCGTGCAATTGCCATCGCTTCCCTATAGGAAAAGTTTGGCATTGGGTTTGTGCAATTACCATTGTGCACCATATGGGAAGCCTAGAACAACTTGGTGTTTGGAAGAATACAATGCGCTCAAAATTGAGCGGGTTCAAATGAAGCTTGAAGAAGTCACCACAAGAGGTTGGATGCCAACCCTGTTAGCCAACAAGTTAGACAATTCCTACTACACAATGCTCACCTTTAGAATGACAAACTTTGAATCTAATGTAAATGTATATCTTTATACACTTATTTACTTTTGGTAATAAAAATCATCTTCTCTTTTAAAGAAACACTAAACATATGATACTTCATTTTTTCATGCTATCACTTGTGCTAAGGAGTCATGAGGTAATGAGGCTCACAAATATAGAGGGTGTTACGATAGGCCTCAATTGGCTTTCCTAGCTTTGATTCTGTGCTCTTTAAGAGGTAGGGGGTTCCAAAATTGTTGGCTGAGGCAATGAGCCTAAGGGGTTGATTTAATAGCTAGAGGCAAGGCAACCAGATAGCTAGGCACACATCACAATCAAGGAGGCAAAGAGCTGACATAGCGGGAGTACACTTATAGAGGGAGGTGTTGAGAGGTAAGGTAGGGCGGAGAGGTTGAAGACTACATTATTTCTTAATGAAGAGTAAAACGGATGCCAAGGCCAAGCTTCATTTAATTGATTGCCCTCAATTTGTCAATGCAATTCAAACATGTAGAATGAAAACGCAAGTCTTCATAGTATCTTAAAGATGAGATAAATACCTTTATTTATGGAAGGGATGCTATCATAGCTTGTTTTTTACTGTGTCCTTCTTTGTATCTCACATGCCTCCTAGGATGAGCTAAAGAACATCATTGAGTTGTGTACTCTTTACTATGAGATTTAGGTGAGATCATCTTTATAAGGTAATAACAAGATGTCCTAATCAAGACTCCTCGTAAAAACTTGAATCAATACAACCATAAATATTACAGTAAGAAGGGGACAAAGACAACAACCCTTGATGGGTATTTTGTCACACAACACTAACCCAAATTGCCCCATGACACAAACAAAAGGCATTCTATTAAAGCAATTTTGAAACATTAGGTCATAAGGTATCACTCTTTTTTTGGGGGGGGTGTCAAGCTTTGGTGGAAGTACTCACATCGGCCTTAAATGTATGTAATTTTAGGCATTACCACAATTAATAACCTTCTTGTTGATCCATAGCAAAGATGAATAAAATTTCATATTTAAAATTTGACTGTAATATCATACAAAAATTTATTCAAAACATGCAGTGTCCCTGTAGGAGGAGGGTAAGGGGATCCATAAGAGGATAGGATCTCATCATACTCCCCCTCCCCTCACACTTTAACACATAACAATATCTTTAAAAAGTATCCAAGCTGATTGTAATTTGTTGGTCAAATGTGCTTTAGGCCAAAGGTGGAAGTGGGTTTTCAATAAGGTGGAGAACGAATGCTACAAATTAAGGTAGAAATATGTGAATCATATAATGGTTCACCAATTGACTACAAATGTTATCCACATTCATCCATCAAACATCTATGATGAATGTTGTTTTTTCTCATAACATTGGAGATGTGATGCCTTTTTAGGTTATATATCAAGCCCTAGTAAACCTTGACGATTGAGGGAAGAAGTTAGTGGATATATGAAGTATATTTTGGACAAGGTATTCCAAAAGAGATAGTAGGGCACGAGTAAGTGATCTTTTATCCAACCATATTAGTGACATATATCACCTTTATGAAATGCACCTATAATAGCATACTCTAAGTTATTTACATTGATAATGGTAATCTTTGGTTGAATATGGTATCTTCACAAGAATAAGAATAAGAATATGTAGAAATGAGATGTAGGCCATGTTTTGACATGATATAGTAAACTTTTATAAATTTAAAAAAAGTTGTTCTCCATTCTTGCAATAGTTGTTCTCCCCTTGCAATACTCTTCAAACCAACACTTCTAGCAAAGAAGGAATCTAATCAAGCAAAATTGTTGAAAGTCTTGGATGATAATTTTATGGATATTTATCCCCCAATAGTAGTTTTCTTTGAATTCTCTTAAGGACCGTGTACTAGCTTAGTAGAAAAGGTAAACCACTTCTATGAAACAAAGCAAAACTAAGTGGCATAGCATCATGATCATCTTTCACTGTGAAACAAAACAAAACTGGGTGGCATCCACCTAGTGTCTCATGATAATCTTAATCACCTCCAACTATAGCCACCACCACTTGCCTTGTGAACACCCTCTTGCATGTCGCTGCCCTCTTAAGGACCTTGTACTAGCTTAGACAAAAAAACAAAGTAGAGCAATAAGTGAGGTGAATCCTCCTGGGGTGTGCTACTTGATTTGCTCGAAACATTGCATCGTGGACCAAAGAGTGTCTTTAAGCCCATGCAGTTCATTGGTTACGATCTTAGATGGCATGTTCAACAAAATGAATGATCCGTTCACTCTCTGAATCTTGAAGTCATCTTAATCCTCCATAATGAGAGATCCATGGGTCCTAATAATTCGTTCACTCTCTGAATCTTGAATTCAAATGTTGACAGCAAGTCATCTTGATCCTCCATAATGAGAGATCCACACTGTGAGTGGCATAGCATGGGTCCTAATGGTGACATTCTCATGCATCCCAAAGAATCTCGGCTATTTCAATTTTTGCTTTATCTAAGGACAAAACCCCACAAGTGATTAGAAAAGGAAAATAATAAAGAAAATCGTCAAACCGCATTTTGGTCAGGATTTTTCTTAATAGTACCCAAAGTCATTAGAAAAAAAAAATCGTCTTGAATTCAATCACATCTACTATACCCCAATGACCTCGTATCCCTAAATAAAGGTAGGAAAGTGCTTACTGAAACTAGCTAGTGACTCCCAAGTTGAGTGCTCTATTATCAAGGAAGGTAATTCTTGGCTTATATCTCGATATTGTATAAATCTTTAATGTAGATAGCCAATTTTGAACCTACTAGTCCATATGATCCCACACTAAGGGTGGTTGTACCAACTCAAGAAATAGTAAGGAAGAAACCCTACCTAGCTTATCCACCCATAGGCAATATGAGTATGTGTGGAGCACAACAAGTGGAAAGTAAAGGATTTGTGGTAGAGTATATGTGGAGAAAAGTAGGTGGAAAGTAAAGGATCTCTTGTAGCTTTTGACTAAATAAATACAATTTCAAAACCCCCATCTTGCAGATATCTTAAATGTGTAAGTGGTGGCTTTTATGGTGGAATACTCACATTTGAGAAGTGGAAGTGCAAGAATTAGATGATGGCAAAGGTGGATATGATGCAGTGTCAAAATACTACATTGAGAACATGCCTAAGAATTGGCAAGGGATTCAACCAGACAGGAGGAGGTAGCCTTATTTGATAAAGGAATAATATGACATGGCTTACATAGGTGCATCAAGGAGTCTCATCATGAACCCATGCTATATGCCATACCCTAGGAGGTGAACCATGACATAATCTAAAGATAAGAGGGGTAGGAATACTCATTATATTTTTTAATTTCCAAAATTCCACCCTTCATTTTCAACTTTCCAAAATTCAACCTTCTATTTTTCATTTCCATCTAGAATATGAGGAGAACTTAAGCGAAAGATATTATGCTTGAAGACAAATCCCCAACCTAGCATTTGTGGCCACTGTAGGTTTATTCTACTCATTATTACATTAATAGATATGCCATGCAAAGTTCATGCAAGGGCACTAAGTGTGGAGACATGGGGCTGCTATTTGATCTCATGAAGACCAAGCTACCTTTTACTACCATCATCTCAAGTTTCTTCTTGGATATATGCTTGTTGACTTTGAAATGATGGTGGACACTAAATTCTAGCCCCCTTACAAAGCATTTAGAAGAGCTCAACATCATAATTTTTGGAACTTCAACATCTACATTTGTATGTATCTACACTTAAGATGTTATAGTAGTCCAATTGAGTTATCTCCTCTCATGCTTACCACGCTTTGTCCAAAATTTCACCACCGGTCTCCTACCTAAAGGATTTTTAATTAAATCCAGGAAAGTATACTCTACTTGCTTCTCCTTTTGGTACTACCTCTTAGCTTTGTGTCCAAATTTAGGGTATCTGATCTTCTCACGTTTCCTTGTGTAAACCTGCCACATATCAGAAGATGTTATGGAATTCTAGTATGTGCTAATATCCCATCAGCTGGGGGGCCTCCATCATCATATCCCTAGCTGTAAAACCTGGACTATCTCAACAAACAAGTTATCGTTCAGTTTAGTTATATAATATACATACCAACAATAATGCACACATTTGAACATCATCTCTAGCACATCCAGCCCTTGACTAGACCCTCTATGATATACCGGCAAATTCTTGGAGTTTTGAATCCCCCACACAACAATATCTTATAATACATAATACTAGACCAATAGTCCCTCCCTCTTCAATCAGTCTCCCCATCAACCAATCACCCCAAGATCCCTTAACCCTCAAGCTCCCTTCCACCCATTTTCCTATCCTACCCTAAAACCCTCTAATTATAAGATAATCCCAAAAAGCATGCCCGCCATCTTTAATTATTGATTTACATCTAGGGCATATTCTAGCAGTAAAATTCCTTTATAGCAGTTTATATCCAAGACGTAGAGCCCACGTACATACTCTCCACAGAAAGGTCTGAGCTTTCACCGATACTTGCTTGCAATTCCCATATTAGTCTCCATCTCTTCATCAAAGTGCTCGAGAACCACCTTACTTTCCAAATTTTATTGTAGTATCTCATATTAATCTCACTCTTGCTCATCTCCTCATACACTGCCTTGGTAATTATTTTATCCAATTTAACTCCATTAAACTAGGCCCAATCATACAACTAGTAGGACCCATTGTAGGCAGTAGAGACCCAGCCCTTCTCAACCTCTTCTAAAACATAGCGCTTATAACCTAAATATCTCTTTGTTGTATTCCAAATTCCCCCCTAATCTGATGCACTTCTTTTTAGCCCACCTGGGAGCAGTCCCAACAATCCCCCAGACTCCTCAATCCTTTGTTATTTAGCTTCCTAGTCGTTCTTACATTAAGCTTCTTACATTAAGCTGAACCAAAGGGGGGTTAAATCTGTGAGTCCACCAAATGCCAAGGCTGAAGAAGGAATTCCTAGATCCCCTAGTACATCTATCCCATTTTATCAAGCCCGTGACTTCTTTCTAATTCAAGCATAGGAACTTGCAAAAAGGGGAATTCATAATTTTCAAAGGAGCATGGGACAACAGCTTATCCTTCCAATCCAATCCCATCCACTTGCCTTTAAATTGAACCTTAGACTCTTCCAATCCAATCCTATCCACTTGCCTTTAAATTGAACCTTAGACTCTTCCAATCCAATCCAATCCACTTGCCTTTAAATTGAACCTTTAAATTGATCCTTAGACTCTTCCAATCCAATCCAATCCACTTGCCTTTAAATTGATCCTTAGACTCTTCCAATCCAATCCAATCCACTTGCCTTTAAATTGAACCTTAGACTCTTCCACCACCTCTCTCACCATCCTGGTCCAATCCCCCACTTGTTGACGACATTTAGGCAGGTTAGCTGCTGCGACCCTAACCTTAGCATGAGTAGGCAAGTGTAAAATCCCTAATTCTCCCAACTTTTTGGACAAGCTTACTTTATCCCAAGCCAGACATGCAGATGCCTTCCTGCCATCATTGGTGTTTCTCCAAATGAAATCTCTAACTGGGGCCATAATCCTTTTCTAATGACACTTTCTAAATTCTACCATAGGACAGAGGAGGATAGAGAAACATAATGTAGGCATTAAGGACTGTGTTAACAATGGTCATCCTATCATAAAAGGGAACTCTGATCCCTTCCCATTTCTTCAACATCTCAAAGAACCTTTGAATTGCCTAAATGGTTAGCTTCTTGTTTGTCACTCCAACCCCAAAAGGCACCCTCACGTGTCTGATGACTTGTCCCTCACGTGTCTGATGACTTGTCCCTTCTTTATAACTTCACACCCCCATCTTTCCATGTCAAAACTATCCTCCTTAGTCGAACTGATAATCTTGGATTTGTGTATATTACATTTGGAGCCAGAGGCAATATCTCGACTAGCTGCAATGCATTCCTTACATTCTCATTATCAGCTTTCAAAAATAATAAGGAATCATTATAGCAAAACATTGGATAATCAACCTACTCTCCATTTTTTAGCTTCAGCCCAGTCACTATCCCTCTTCCTCCTGCTTATTCTAAAGCCACTATCAAAGGGTGAGAAGCAACATCAAAAAGCAAATGGGCCAAAGGACAACCTTGTCTCATAGACCTTTTGATCTCAAATCACTCAACTAATCTCCTTGTCCCTAGATTTTTCTACATCAACACATGGACCAACCTTGTGACTTTGCTTTCATTGCATAGTTTTGAGGAAAAATCTACATTAAGCAAGGTGATGTTAATTGAGTGGTGAATTTGGCGTATGACTTCGATGGGCCCCATTTATGGTGGTTAATTGGGCGGATGATTTCAATGGGCCCCACCATCAATTAATTTTTTAGGCAAACAGAGTATTCATAACAAGTGATCGACAACTCAAAATCTTTCATTTAACATCACTTTCTAAATTAGCTCGTGCTCGAGCAATTTTTAAGCACTTAATGTATATCTTTTAATTTTTCGCTTCAATGCACTCACAAGGATATAAACAAGGGATAACTAAGTTAAGTGTAAGACCCACATCAACCGGATCTACATTATTTAGCCTAGGATAAAGTCTAGGTTCTCAGTCCAATTTGGATTGTAGGTCTAAGGTAGATGATCCCACTAGTAGTCATGCCAAAGTTGCAATCTCCTCCATCTTTTTGTGCTATTTTTGGAAGACCATGGCTTAGAATGGCAATGGTAACTCATGATTAAGTTAAGAACTAGGGAAAAGTGTAAACTAAATAAAGGGGAATAAAGATTTAACAGTAGACTTTGCACACACGAGTGTCCAAGTCAGTTGCACTTAGAGAATTTGATGTTGTGTTAGATCGTCACCACAAAAAGAACTAAGGAAACCTTAGGATTTGAGGTATCTAAGCTAGTTACACTTAGAGAATTTGATGTGTTAGAAACCACCAAAAGAACTAAAGAAACCTTAGAATTTGAGGTGTCCAAGCTAGTTGCACTTAGATAATTCGATATTGTGTTAGATACCATAGAAAGAACAAAGTAAACATCACACATAAGTGATGTGGACATACACAATGATGAGCATATAAACTTGATGCATGAAATATAAAAAAATTAACACTCTAGGTATCTATTATCATGGGATAAAAAGGTTGAAACATCACAAATTTCACTCGCCATTAGATCCACTATAAAAGGGGATGGTCAAGAGAGAACAATGGTGGCAAGGAAGCCACAAAGAGGACTGATAGCTGCTAGATCAAGATTGCATTCAATATTCATGGAGCTGAATGAGTCTTGCAAGTGTTAAGGGCCAATCTAGTTCATCAAAGATCCAACAAGTGTATCTAAATTTGAATTTAGATAAACCTCAGGCACAAAGCATGAGGATATGAAGCCATCAAGTGAATTCAAATAGGGTTGAATTCAGGCACAAAGCATGAAGATATGAAGCCATCAAGTGAATTCAAATAGGGTTGAATTCACATTAGGTGTTTAGTTGCAAACTCCAAGGAACCAAATTGGCATCCATGCAAATTAACATGCAGATAGAAACATTTCCCCTAGAGTAACCCCTACCAAGAGGTGTATGGTAATATGTTTGAGTTGTTACACATATTTTGTATACCATGTGGTCATTTTGGTGTGTGAGCAAACTCTTGTACACAGGCATGTAGAACCTTCTTACTTGGAAAGGGTTTTTTCGTTGCTCTTGTTCATACTTTACTACATGCATTTGCACTAGTGTGTAATTTTTTGGGATAGCAACAATGTTTTGTTTGGTATGGTCATTCTGGTGTGAGTGGGCTCTTGTATATAGGTTTACCTTCCTGTTCGGAAGGGTTTTCTTTATACCTTGTTGGGCAGTGGTCCTAGAGAATTGCACTATCACTTCTCATATCTCTTATTTAGAAGAACTATTATAGCTCTGTTGCTCTCATGTGTCTCAATGTGTGTGAGTGAGCTCAGTTCCCCTTAACCCAACATGAGTATGGTGTTAAAGAAATTTATCTAGGAGATAGCATAGCTATAGAATAAAAGGGGGACCTTCATTGAAGCTAAAAAATGATGCAAAGATGGGTATTTAAGGCCTACTTAGAGGCATATAAGCCAAAATAATGGATCCAAACTTCTCCAATGTTGGACACCCACCAAGGAGAAACCATGCTAAAATACCCCACCAAGCAAACTACTAAAATACCTCACCCAAGAAAATTGCTAATGTCACAAGGTAGTGGTTATCATTCAAGAATAAAATTATAAAATTGAGAGACAAATAACCATACTATGGTCCCAAACTATTGTAAACTAAATGGGTAATATTACCTACTAAGGAAACAGTTTGGCATCTTCAGAAGATTCCCTTTAAAAAATCATTTTTAAAGAAAATTCAAAAAACTATTTACGCACACAAGTAACATAATCTTAAAAAAGACACAAAACCTATATTTTTTTTTTCATGAGATCATCAATAGTCTAAAAAATAATCCAAAAATTGGGGTATAAGTACTTTTATAACAGGGTATAAGTACTTTTATAACAAAGGAAAAAATACTGACATCTGCAATTTTGACAAGAATTCAATGTTTCAAATTATTATTTTCTTCATGAATTTTTTCAAAAAGTTTACACGAGAGAAAATGGTCCATAAGCATAAATCATAACTAGAGTTATATTTCATGATTGAGTTCCAACTACGTTTCATTGGTGTTTACACCATAACTTTTGCAATGAATGGAATAATCGGTTTCATGGTATGAGTAAACTTATGTTAAAGGACATGCTAGAATGTTTGGAAGGTTATTCTTATATGGCTAACTAACATTGATGGATGAGGGTAGTCATATGTTTTTGGTGTAATGGACAGAAACCCTTATAAAAGGATATTTGCTTGGATGGGAATTGTTTTAAGTAGAAATCTTAGGTTAGGGTAGACATATGTACCTATAAAACAACTCAAATTTTGTGAGCTAGAGTATAAACACCTTAATCTATTTTGCAATGAAAATAATTTATGGTGATGAATCCTTACATAATGGCAAGCAACCTTAAGATATATCTTAGCTAACTTGACACGTTTGGACATCTTATGTATGCATGGTCGGTAATAATGTAAATATAGATCCCAACTCAAAATAGACATTCCTTTCTTTTCTCTTCAAAACCAAAAAATTGAAGGCTAATTAGTTGTCTTTTAATGAATCCAAATATTTGATATCATAGTACATATACTACAAAATATGTGTGCATAATACTATGGATAATATAAGTACACATATAAAAAATGAGTGGGTGAAAATATACGTACATAGATTAAAAAATGAGTGGGTGCAAATATGTGATTAAGTTCAAAATCAAGTACTTGTTTTAGCCAAATTTTGTTATATGTTATTATGTTTGTATACTATAAATTGTGTATAGAGCATGTAACATGTATACCTTTGTGTTTATATAGTATTTATACCATACTTAATATGCATATACTACTATAGTAGACATTGATTGTGTAGATCTTAGTATACATAATTGGATAATGTATATACCACTTATGCATATGCTACTATAGTATACATTGATTGTAGATCTTAATATACATAATTCATGAATGTGTACAAAGGTAAATGCATTTGTACTTAGAAATTAATATGCATATACTACTATAGTATACATTGATTGTAGATCTTAGTATACATAATTCATAAATGCATACAAAGGTAAATGCATGTGTACTTAGAGATTCATGTATGTTGGGTATTTTTGGAGCTAAGTAGTGTGAACAGGGTTCTAGTTTGAGTGTCAGTGTGAAAGGGGTTTGGGTCTTGTGTAAGCTTGAAGGGTCAAGTGACCTTTGGCATTAGATAAGGTCATGATTTGATTTGTGTAAGGCATCATCTATGATGTGAGTGAGATTCTCTTCATTGACATCATCATTGATGTGTGTGTGAGAAGATAAGGCTACCTCTAGCCTATAAAATGAGGCATTGTACGTGCTATCAAATCAATCAACTTCAACTGTTGCCTCACATCCTTCTGACACCCTATCTCTACCATGTGACTGTCAACAATGTACTTGGGTATGCATTTATACATAGATACTATAAAAACAGATACTTGGGTATGCATGTATACTATAAAAATAAGCAATTGTTTCTTTACGTGTGAGAGAGGGTAAAATTATTTTGTGTTTGTTTTATGGAAATGAAGACGAAATTTTAATTCATGTATGCATGTAAGCATGTGTGTGCTAGAAAAAGAGAGAGATCTCAATATGACTAAGAAGATTCTCGAACTAGTCATAGGTCAACATATGTTAGCTACCCTATAGCTAGTACATATGGTATAACCAAAGACTAGGTGTCTTGAGAAGATCTCCTTCACCCAAGAGTGTGATGGGGCCAATTGGCCCGCCTACACTTGGCATGCATCCTACTTGGCATGGTGAAAAGCCTACATCTGGCCACATATAGGCAATGTCCAATGCCTAAACTAGGAAAGCTCCAACACATAATGGACATGGCCTTACAAAATAGAGTAACCCATCACTGATGACAGGTCAGACAAGGATGGAGCATTGATATCTAACCCCCCTAGGTGAACTATCTCTTTGATTGTCCCAAGTTGGTGATGCTCTAGTAGATCTCTCCTAAGAGCCTTTGTGAAAATACTTGTACAATTATCTATTGTCATACAATAAAGCTTGATCTCTCCATCTAAGATCAACTCGTACACAAAGTGATAATGTATCGCAATGTGCTTCGTGTGTGAGCGTGGAACAATGGGTTCTTCACAATTATTATGCAACTTTGATTGTTACACATCAACTAAGTCAGTTGCTCTTGAGCCATGCCCCCCAAAATTCTCAAATTAGTGATATCATGAACCTTTCTATTATGGGCCCATGAAAGTTTATGAAATGTCCTCATCCTTAAACCTACTCTTTTCTATATGATGGAATGACTTATTGAATGTGTAAATGACCTAGGAAAAAACATGTTGTGTATGCATGCAACAAACCAAAATTTACTATAGAATAGGATACATCAAATGTTTAAATGATAAAACCATCATGCATTGGTGGGTTGCAAAGTCCAATCAACCCCATTCTAGTGCAAGTGTTAGTGGTGGTGGCTAAAAAATAAATAGTATGGTGGTTTTGAGAATTATAGCTTTCATATATCCCTTGTCTTCAAATTACATCATGTAATCAAATTATAAATACGTAATGTGTGCAACTATAACCCATTACAAGAGATAGTGCTTACAATTTTGATTTGAACATGTGCTACTATATTTGTCAAGAAGTATTATGGGGTTTTACCATAACATATTTTCTCATAAGTTCATGTGTCATGCATTGTACCATTAGCTCTTGAAGAAATACCATTAACCAAAAGGAATCATGATAACACAATGTTCCCACCATTAAGTTTGCACAAACATAACTGTTCTGAGGTAGTAGAGGATGTGGAGGCATTGAAAGAGCAGAGCTATGTTATCAGGGGGGGTCGGGCCTCTAGAATTGGGAAAACTTATTATTCTGATTGTGATGTACACTATCTCAACATTTGTAATTAGACCTACCTATTATCATAGCAGGGGATTGCAACATAGTTGAAGACATTAAGGAAATATTTTTAGGAGTGGGGACAACCCTCAAAGGTCTTGCATTAGATGCACGGGCTGGTATGTAAACACCTTCATGATCCTATGGCACATTTCTTAACAAGTTTTAAGCAAATGGATACTTTATAAGGTCTTGTGATGGACTAAATGTGTGGCAAAAATAAAAAGAGCGCAAAATTACTAGTCTTCAATAGGTTATGGAGACAAAATTACCAAAAATACACTACATCAACACATAAAAAAGAAAATTTGAAAGCTTCACCCAACATTTCTATATTATACATCAAAAAAAAATATTCGCCAACCCATCTCTATTCATACCATCATGATAATAGGCTCTTATTTTTTACCATAATAATAACGTTTCAAAGTTCACTACAACTTTAAGATGATTTGTATAATTAATGTGCCAATTATGTCAATAAAATTTTAATCTTAAAAAGTTACAAGTGTCTGGATTGCAATTGCAAGGTTAGATTACCTTTTAGAGTGTGTTTCTTTTCATAACCAAGGCTACAAATATCATGTAACTCTAGAAGATATACTTTTTTTCATCATGGTGGCTATAGTAACTTATGGTTATTTTAAACCATCCTTATAAGAAGTTTATGGGCATGGAAGAAATCAGTGTGTTTCTTTTCATAAAAAATGATGACAAGGTTGTAATCTATATCATGTAACTCTAGAAGATATACTTTTTTCCATCATGGCGACTATAGTAACTCGTGGTATTTACAAGAGATGCAATATGGGCCAATTAAATTTTCCAAGACTTAGTGTAGAGGTTGTAGTGTATAAGTTACATCTTCTTAGTATGGAATGTCAGAGTATAAGCTACTTTGCCTTGTAAATGTGTCAATATCTATATACTTAAATTACATCTTCTTAGTATGGAATATCAAAGTATAGGCAACTTTGCCTTGTAAATGTGTCAATATCTATATACTTAAATTTTGAGAAGGTGAAATCCCCCTAGAAGAATCCTGTTGGTGATGTTTAGGGTTTAACTGAGTTGGATTTTCATGATTTTCTATCCAATTTGAGGGTAGGGTAATGTGTAAGGAATCTCCATTTTACAATGTACACACACGATTACACATACATAACTTGCATACTTAGAAATAGAAAATTGGAAAATTTCCTATCGTATGATTACACATATTATACACGTATTGCATACTTACAATTAGAAAATTTTCCGACGTAGTGTCAAAAAGTCAGCAAGCATGTATGAGTGTAGTGTGCCCGCTAAAAATTTGAGTGTAATGTCAACAAGTATTTGTATGAGGTAGTGGGTTCTCGGACGATATCGTGAGGCACGTAGTAGTAGGTAGTGTGTGTTTGTTGTGGTGTTCAATTCAGTCACCTCAAAAAAATTTTTGTATGTAATGTGTGTCAACAAGTACTTGTATGAGTGTAGTAAAATTTGAGTGTAGTGTCAACAAGTATTTGTGTATGAGTGTGCAGCACATGGGATACCATAGAGAAGCCATACATAGCCGCTATTAGTAGGAAGATGTTGTTTCTGCACTGTAAGTTTTCAAGGAGCCTCCACCTCTACTGCATACACTAGCACCACCTCCAACCTCCCTTTACCCACAGTGTGGCCTGCTCTTGCTCTTGCCAACTAAAATTGCATTCCTTGACTCCCTAGGTGATGGCACAACAGCTAAAGAACATATCCACTCGTGCATTTGTACTGGCTTGAAATGAGGTTATGGAGAATCTCCTCCTTGTGGAGAAGCAAAGGGGTAACAGGTTATGCTCCTGTGCAAACCTAAAAGCTCTAGGGTTCAGGTCTTAGACTTGTAGGTTCTCACTGATGGTAGGATGCATGAAACTCTCACTGATGTTGGGCTGATGGCGTTTAATTGCTCAAACCTATTACTACTACTGTGTATCAACACACATGATGGAAGTGGATATGAAATTTAAGAACCTGAACTGGTAAGGATTTCTATCGAGCTAGTCTTGGAGTTGTAAAGAGCTCAGGTGTGCCTCTCCACATGATGGTGAGTGTCCTTCTGGGTGCCTTGCCCATGGTTATGCCTTGTGCTTGGTGATGGTGTCGATTAGTGGGCTATAAGTTTGGTTGTATCCTCATCTGTTGGGTGTTTTATGATGGCTTCTACATGGCTCCCCTGGTATATCTAGATGTTGTTTTTGCTTGTAGTTCAATCTGTGTTCACATTTTGGATGGTTTTTAGGCTATAGGTGGTTAATTACATAATTGTATGAAATTATGAACACAATGCTTATCCAAAATTGTCTTTTTTCCTCTTCAACCCATAGTGAGAAGGATTCATGTCAAGTTCACTCAAAAATGTTTCCTGAACACTGCACATAGTGGAGGCACTTATATGAACATGTCCTTGGGTGGCTGGAGCAATGTCATTATACATCGGTAAATTCTTCGAGACCTTTATTGTTACACCTTCTAACAAAGAGAGCAGCCCAAAAGCTATGGTCAGTTTGTGTTAGTGCCCACACAACGTGTCTTTTCTTTATCCTCTATTCAAATTTTTATGTTTGATCTTCTTTGCATTGTTCAACGAATGATCGAGAAGTCTTAAGGCCACGTGGCAAGCTTTGATGTTGGCCATTAATCCCCTCCCCCATTGCCAAAAATAAACTTTTTTTCTAACGAGTGAAAAAAAGATGACCTTGAACAGGGACATAAATAAACTTTTTTCTAACCCATGAAAAAAAGGATGACCTTGAAGCTCAAATGGTTTTTATTACAAAAATACATAGCTTAATCGGTTTTATAACTAAAATTTCAAGATTTTGGAGGCTAGGCAAATTTACAATCGATTTTTCTTAATTTGAACCGAGAGAGGATGGTTTTTTTTAAACATTGACCTTGAAGCTAAACTGGTTTGAAAAAATGCGTAAAGATTTCAAAAATAGGAATCTTTAAATTCAAGGCTAGACAAAATTACAATCGATTTTTTTTCAATTTAAGCCATGAAAATTACACGAGCCATGGAAATTACACTTTAGGACGTTTTTTAAAACACTACTCCCCTCCCCTCTCTTTCTCTCTAAAAGTTTAGTTAGTAATTATTTTGATTTTATTTTAAACTAATTAATTAATCCTTAAGTATAGAGTAGTAAATATTTTTAGATTTATGCAATTAAATTTATGATTTGAAGATATAAATCTAAAAATAAAATTAAAAGTACAAAGTTCAACTAAAAACAATTCTATAAATGAAACTCTTATGATAATTAGTTTTTTAGAACTAAAATTTAATGTTATATTCAATAGCACAAAGGTAAAGATATAAACCACAACATAGACATTGTCATTTCAACAAGAATTTTTAAATGTTTATTAAATAATAATTAATATTAGTGGACAATATTATTGATGTATATGTAGGTGTTTGTTAACGACAATCTCCATCATTGTTACGATCAAAGCGTACAAATGTTTTCTGTGTGGATATTTTTAGTTTTCCTTAAAATTTGTGGATTAAAACATTGCTACATTGATAAACCAAGACATAGTAAACTAGCTCAACATTTACATTCATGGCATATCTTCATTGAAATGAAAATTTCAATGATTGCAAAGTTAGTAATTTGATATAAACAAACATGCCAAACTAGCTTCATAATTCAAATTCAAACACTTAAAATTTTCCTTGTGAAAAACCAAATTCCATCAAGTAGCAACGTTCGTGCACTGTATGCATATCATGTATCATGTGTGTTCTATTGTGTTTGTATCATGCTACCATGTAAGAATGTGGGTGAGAGTAGTTACACTTCCTTTCAAGGGAGCAATAAAAGAGAGAATTGGGCCTTGCCTCTCATATGTTGTGTTGCAACCAACAACTAGTGCACATTAAGGATACCTAACAAGCCTCAAGATCCATCCTCAACATGATAACTATCAAGCTAGCATCCACTCACTGTGGATCACTAGCCATCCATCATAAAAAATCTCATCAGTGAATTGGTCTTGTCATTATTCAAGACTTATTTATCCTTCCTAAAGATTTGACATGTCAAAAAATCTATGAAACATGAATCCACACTAAGCAAAGGGATATGTTCCTTAGCGCCATCGAGGTCTTTAGGGTTAAGCGGACTTGTGCCCATGGGGCAAGTCTTTTGTAACCCTCCCTGCAAGATGTAATATTGTACATGCCTAGTGAACACGTATGGTCATGACACTCATGGTCAAGTGTCTAGGATAGCCAAGTCTAGGGTTAAGTGCTTGTTCAAGTCCCGGCGAAATGTGTCTTGCCATGTGCAGAAGCATATTGCCATGTGGTGACTAGTAGTTTAGTTGGGGCCATGTTGGTTGTGGGTATCTCATGGGCACCTTTCAAGAGAATGAATGTGTGTATCTGCTTCCTCTCAATAAACTACAAAATCCTAGATTGATTTCAGTGGATCTCATGTCATGTCTATTTCAAGCATTTGTGTATTTTGTATCGTGTGTGAATAATGTATGTGTCGTGTGTCTGAGTAATGTGTGTACGAACAATGTTTATGCACAATGTAAGGTTGAACTTTGCTCCTTGAGTTCTCTATGACTCATACCCATAAATTGATCAAACATGCATAAACTTGTGTCGACACAAATGTGAACTCAAAAAGTACTCTGCTCAGTGCTCCATTATCAGTCTAGAAACTTGAGCAAGAAATAATCTTCTTTCATCCATAGCAGAAGAGAAGCATGCCCAATGTGCACAAGAGGCAAGTGGTGTTGTGGAGGTCCCAAGCAGCAATACAAGAAGATATGCCATAGTAGACACAGAACTTGATGAAAGATGATGAGGTCCGATCTGCATGTCAAGGGCTTTGATAGTCCAAAGCTTGAACCAGCATCCCAGCCAGATGATGTATCATGGGTCTGTTGTCTGATGAGCTTTGGTACATGCAGCTTTACACTTTGGGGAGAAGTCCATATGCAACTGGAAAAACAATATCAAGGCATGCTGATTGCAAAAGAGCTTTCTGGTTGCAATTTGGCAAAAGTTTTCAGGAGTGTTCCCAGTCATGGTATCTCACATAAAACATATGAGCTTTATAAATATAAGCCCCTCTCAAACCACACATTTCTTTATCTTAGGGCATCAAAATGCTTGCAATCAAAGAAATCATGCTTCAAAGAACCAACACAGAGGATACACGACTGCTTTGCAAGCTTCACGGCATCAGTAATCCCCATCTGTACTACCAAAAACAGTCTACCTGCTTGCAGCCCTGATGGGTTTGATATAAATTGTCAAGGAAACCTTGCATTGAACAAATCTCAAAACAATGCTTGTAAAGTAATATAGAAACTCATCACAGCAGACCCGTTCAAAATAAAGGCTCAAAAGGGCAACATGACCCAATCTTTAGAGCAAGTTAATGCCGGAAATTGCACCTGAGGTCTTGATATTGGACCAACTGTGAATCAGGTGCATCTCACTGTAATAACATTATGCAAAGAAGATAAAAAAAAGAGACCTTACGGCAACTCCATCCAGATGGCATTGGCAGGAGGAGACTCTAATTAATCTGTCATAAATAAACCCCCCAAGATCTGCCTCAAAATGCTTCCCTCTTTGTGGATAAGCCTCCAAATTCCAAGTTCCCTGCCTCGAAATGCTGCCAAAGGTTCTGGCTGTCAAATCGCACAACATGCACTGCTGGGTCAGTTTCTGCCGCTTCAGGAGAGCCTCCATAAGACCATGGGGTCACAATCTTTGGCCTTGGACTGTCCTCCTCTCCATCCTTTGTGGGCGGCCTTTTTGTGCATATCCTATTCTTCAATTTCACCAGCATTTTCCAGGCCACTGCAGTGGGAAGCCTTACGAAAGCAAGAGCTGCTAGATGAAGCAGAGCCAAGGGGCAACAACAGACGGCCGCGCAATCGGCTGTGAACCCTGCCACACATTTGCAACACACGTTGTCCTGGCAGCCCTTTCCCTTTCTCTGATGATCTGGAAAATCTGCTCTGGAACTGTGAGGTCTCACATGTTTGCTTCTCTCCTCGTATGCACAACCTGATTTTCCATCTCTGGTGTTGTGTCTCTTATGACCATGCTGCTGCTGCTTCTTCCGTCTCTGCCGGGGGCCATTGTTTTCTTGTACAGGAGTGATTTCAGGCACCAAGCTAAATGAAGATGATGATGAAGAAGGAATGGAGAGGTCTAACTGAGGGTTGCAAAAATGTGCAGGATGTTGAGGAGGAGAAGAGGCAGGAAGAGAGGGTTCTGTGGGAGAATCAATGGAAGAACTCGGTGAAGAAGATGATCTGTGCTGTGATATAAGGGCTTTGGCAGAAGAATCAGGCAAAAGAAGGTGAGGGAGGGCGCCCATGTGGGCAACTACGGTTTTGTCATGCAATCAAGGCATTGTCAGATCCATAGGAACAAATGAACAATTTAGGCTGCAGAATCAATAAGCATAAATGGGCAATAAAGATTAGGATATGCTATTATGAAAATTCCCCTTTGGGAAGGAATCATAACCCAAATGGGTAATTAGGGTTTGGGTTTTCCGCAATTAAACACACCAATTTGGGCTGCTGTATAACTGCTTCAGAACCCTTGATTATGCAAAAACCCGACTGCTAACCTGTGTACGGCCAATTGGGGTTGCCATTAAACTGCTCCAAAACCTTTGATTAAGGATAAAAAGTTGCCGTTGGAGGACGTGGGTCGCACAGAAACTGCTTCAAAACCCGGCAGAGCATGTCGTCGATGGTGGATTGCTGCAGAAGTGCTTCAAAACCTTAATCGATTAAGGCACGCGGGCGATGCCTGCCAAAATAAAGAAAGCGTTGGAT
>NC_141100.1:28436764-28489264 GCF_041138505.1 Cibotium barometz
ATCCATGTGGCAACTCCTTTTCCACTCTTTTTGGTCAACACTCACATACCATACAATATTACATGTGGCATTCCTATCTTGCCACAATATCTTGCACCTCTAGGGTGCTTTCCCACATACACACAACACCACGATTACATCTCTCAACACCCCCTCTTAATCGAGGTGTTCCACAACTCACCCATCACCCATATCAATGTAGCATTGCACAACCGCGCAATCGCTACCTCTCAACACTCCCCCTCAATGATACATTGGAGTGTCCATCAACCAAACATGTGTGCGTGTGTCTACCATCTTAGACACCAAGTCCGTGTTGAGCCAACTCACTCACAGCGGAACCACTAAAGTTCGGGTGGGAACCAACCCATGCGCATGCACCTCACACGTGCATCGCTCATGCACACATCACAATAACCATTTTGAGCTTCTCGATGAGCTCGGGCATGGTTACCCTCATACCATGGGTGAATACACATCTCGTTTTGAGCTTCAAGCTCGGGTACGGTTACCCATCATCAATTGTGGGTGAGAATAAAAATTACAAAGCCTTTTGGCCAAAGCTGGGTAGCGGACCCTCATGTGTGTGTGAACATCTTCTTAAAAGCTATTTTCACAATTTGTCAACAATGCTTTAAAATCATGTGAATGGGGGCTTATGCTTGGATTAATTTACACCATGCAAATTTCAAACCCTTCTCTCTTAGGGTTTCAACCAACCACCTCAAAATAATAAATTTTTTAAAAGCCTTTATCGCTTCTCTCTGGTCGTGCAGCTCCTTGTTTGCAAGAATTTTTTCCTTCTTCTTTTTTCCACCTTCAGCAGAGAACAACAATAGTAGTAGCAGCAAACCCCAACCCTAATAAATCTCCATCAGCAGATAGTCATTTTGAGCAACCATCATTTCGACTGCACCCTCCGTATGAGTGCAGGACTTTGGGAGCTGTGTGGCTCAACTTCTCTCCCATCTTGAATTCTCCTTGGAAATCATGCCTGTGTGCAGGTTGCCTCCGACATGCCGCTCTTCGGGTTCACTCTCCTTTTAGCTGTGCTGCTTTGAGTTTGCCTTCGCTGTTTGGTGATTGTTTGTTGATTGTTCACACTACTTCGAGTCTGCTTGAGGGCCCCTTCTTGCTACACCCACCATCTCTTCTCTAGAGCCATAACACAATGCTTACTATTTTGGGCGATTTTAGCTCCTTGTGCTAGCTACTGTCTGCTCAACGCTCTTCCTTGACTGTAGCTTGCAACCCCTATTGACTGCAGCTTGCAACCCCTATTGACTGCAGCTTGCAGTCCCTATTGACTGCACTTCTTTGCCTCTTGAACCCCTTGCATGAGGTTCACATTGACCACTAACATGGCCACAATGAGCTCCTAATTGAGCTCCACAATGCATGCTATCTTGCATGCTCCTTCAAGGGTTCTTTCTTTGAGTTTCTCCCATGAGAAACCATAGGTGCATTCACATGTGAAAGTTTCCACTACTTCCACCACTCTCACTCATTTTCTATGAGCGAGCACATGTGCATCCTCCTCTTGATGCACATACATGTGAACTCCATTGAGTCCACCATCTCACTTGCCATCATCTTGACAAGCATGCACCTCCACACATGCTCTTTGCCCAAGTGCAAAGAACCATAGGATTCACAAATCCTAACAGCCAGCAACCCTTCAACATTGAGCATTTTTCCATGCTCAAAACCAAAAACTTTGAGGCAAAACTTCACAAAATCAACCTTCTTGAGGCATAATTAGCAGCATATCTTCTCTTGGCAGCTTCTCCTTGACGATGATGAAGACTCCATAGCCTTCATAATGCTAAAATCTCCATTTTCAGCTTCTTTGATGATGAGCATGCTCTTCATGTTGCAAAACTCCCATTTGCAACTCTCTTGGGTAGCTTCTATGCAACCTCCTTGTTTTGCAAATCTCCTCTCAAACTTGAGAATGGCATCTCCAAATCTCTCTCAAATCCTCACAAATGCAAATCCAAAAGATAATATGGGTGTGCTAATTTTTTCCATAATAAACTGAAAATAATGCTTAATCAAAGAACTTATAACCAAGAAAAACTATACATAACTAATCACCATGACCACCCAAGCTCTGATACCATGTTAACAATCCTAAAATGGGATTGATCATGGTGATAGACACAAGATTAAGCATAGATTAAGGTGGATTATACCACACTAAAAACTCCATGAGAGAGAAAGAGATTGCACACTCAACACTCAATTCTATTGCATATCTCAAGTGAACCATACAATAATATAGGCTTTTTAGCCTTACCCCACTTTACACATCATCATCCATGTGGCAACTCCTTTTCCACTCTTTTTGGTCAACACTCACATATCATACAATATTACATGTGGTATTCCTATCTTGCCACAATATCTTGCACCTCTAAGGGTGCTTTCTCACATACACACAACACCACGATTACATCTCTCAACATGTATGTACATACATACACACACACACACACACACACATATATGTATGTATGTATATATATATATATATCTATATATATCTATATATATAGATATATCTATACACACACACATACATACATACATACATACATATATGTATGTATGTATATATATATATCTATCTATATATATATATATCTATACACACACACATAGTATAGAAGAGTAGTAGTATAGTATAGAAGAGTAGTAGTATAGTATAGAAGATGAGAAGAAAGGAGGAGCTACCACATGGGGCAGCTAGGGGCCACTACGTGGTAGCTAATAAGATATAGAAGATGTCTCTCCTTGGGAATGTGGTATAGAAGTTTCTCTCTCTCTCTCTCTCTCTCTCTCTCTCTCTCTCTCTATATATATATATATATATATATATATATATATATATATATATATATATATATATATATATATATATACTATGGTATAGAAGAGTAGTAGTATATTATAGAAGAAGAGAAGAAAGGAGTAGATACCACATGGGGCAGCTATAGGAGCCGCTATGTGTGGCAACTCCCAAATAAGATATAGAAGATGTCTCTCCTTGGGAGATGTGGTATAGAGGTTGCACAATAGAAGAAACGAGGAATTATGTATCCTTAAGAGTATGTGGTGTAGTGGTAACACTATGGAAGAAAAGAGGAATTGTTTTTGAAGATAACCACCCATAATTGAGAGTACTTTTTGTAGTGGTAGCACTATGGAAGAGAGGAGGAATTGTTTTTGAAGATAAGCACCCAAGATTGACTATTTTGTACATGTGCATTATTTTTAATACAAAACATGCTTGACCTCACTTCTACGGATTCTCATTGTCGTGTTCTCTCTCCCTCATGCATTCCTCCCCACCTACTCAATCAAATATTGACTAAGATAATAGTTGTGTAGTATATTTAACCTCCCTTACCTTTTGGTCCACCATGAAAATTAGTTATCTATGAAATATTGATTGCATAAAATAATGGTTCACCTTGTGCAATATGACCTAGTCCTTACTACTTCGTGTGTAATATGACCTAGTCCTTACTATTTCGTGTGCAATATGGCCTATTCCTTACTACGTCATGTTGGAAATCAAAGATAACATATGGGCAGTGATCTTTTTGTTAGAAACATTGTTATATACGCAATTTGAGTGGCAAAAAGCATGATAAATGGTTTCATTTAAAAAAAGAGGATATTTTTCGTACTTCTTCAAACCAACTTTGTCTTAATTTATTAAAATGGTCAAAGGAGTAACACTATCACCAATTTGTCGAGCCCCATGTGCAAATATGGCAAACATAGCAAACTTTTAAAGTAAAGACTTAATCGATATTATTTAATGAATCTCTTGGTTTTTCTTATCACACTTTATAAACACCTTATCCCCTCTAGCTTTCTCTCTCTCTCTCTCTCTCTCTCTCTCTCTCTCTATCTATCTATCTCTCTCTAACACTCACTCTTTCTCTCTAACTCACTCTCTTTAACTTTCTCTAACACACACACACACACACTCTCTCTCTCTAACACTCACTCTCTTTACCGTTCTCCAACTCTCTCTAACTCTCTTTCTTTCTCTTTCTAACCCTCTCTCTCTCTCTCTCTCTCTCTCTCTCTCTCTCTCTCTCTCTCTCATTGTTTCTCTCTAATTCACTCTCTTTACCTTTCTCTAACTCACTCTCTCTTACCCTTTAACCCTCTCTCTCTCTCTCTCTCTCTCTCTCTCTCTCTCTCTCTTTACCTTTCTTTAACTCTCTCTAAGTTTCACTCTCACTCTCTTTATCTAACCCCCCCATCTCTCTCTCTCTCTCTCTCTCTCTAACTCTCTTTACCTTTCTTTAACTCTCTCTAAGTTTCACTCTCACTCTCTTTCTCTAACCCCCCATCTCTCTCTCTCTCTCTCTCTCTCTAATCCTCTAATCTACCTTCCCCCCCCTCTCTCTCTCTAACACTCATTGTTTCTCTCTAACTCACTCTCTTTATCTAACTCTTTCTACCTCTCTAACCCTAACCATCTAACTCTCTCTAACTATCTAACCCCCCCTCTCTAACTCTGTGTGCTGTGCTGTGTGTGTGTGTGTGTAACACTCATTGTTTCTCTCTAACTCACTCTCTTTATCTAACTCTTTCTACCTCTTTAACCCTAACCATCTAACTCTCTCTCTCTTATTATCTAACCCCCTCTCTCTCTAACACTCACTATTTCTCTCTAACTCTCTAACCCCCTCTCTACCCCCCCCTCTCTCTCTCTCTCTCTCTCTCTCTCTCTCTCTCTCGGCTAACCCTCAAATAAGAGAGAGATATTTATAGTAGTAATATGTGTGTGTGTGTGTCTCTCTGTGTGTGTGTATGTGTGTAGCAGCAGCAGCAGCATCAGTAGTACTAGTAGTAGTATAGAAGAAGAGAAGAAAGGAGGAGCTACCACGTGGGGTAGCTAGGAGCCGCCATGTGGTTGCTCCCAAATAAGATATAGGAGATGTCTCTTTTTGGGAGTATGTGGTGTAGGGGTTGCACTATGGAAGAATGGAGGAATTGTCTCTTCTTGAGAGTATGTGGTGTAGTGGTAACACTATGGAAGAGAGGAGGAATTGTTTTTGAAGATAATCACCCAAAATTGACTATTTTGTACATGTGCATTATGTTTAATACAAAGCATGCTTAATCTCACATCTATGGATTCTCATTGTCATGTTCTCTCTCCCTCATACATTCCTCCCAATCAACTCAGTCAAACATTGACCTAGATAATAGTTGTGTAGTATATCTAACCTCCCTTATCTTTTTTGAGTCTATTTATAGCCCTTTCCATGTGACAAGGCTCCCAACGTCCTAAGTGCATTTACATCATTATCATCACCACAACTTATCCATTAAGGGACATGTTACATGGAAAACTAGTTTTGTGGCATTTTTTTCCATTACTTAAAGCGCTTTTGTTTAGACCTCGTGGGCATATGACTATTAAAAATCCATAATGATTATATAACTTCAAACTATAACCACTACTATAGAAGTTCAAATATTAAGTACCTTCCTAGTGTGATATGTGAACTTGAAAAGGCTTACTATACTAGGGTATCACTTTTGAGATTCATAGAACAACTTGGCCACCATGAAAATTAATTATCTATGAAATATTGATTGCATAAAATAATGGTTCACCTTGTGCAATATGACCTAGTCCTTACTACTTAGTGAGCAATATGACCTAGTCCTTACTACTTCCTGTGCAATATGACCTAGTCCTCACTACTTCATGTGTAATATGACCTAGTCCTTACTACTTCATGTCCAAAATCAGAGATAACATAGAGATAACATATAGGTGATGATCTTTTTGCTAGAAACATTGTTGAATATGCAACTTAAGTGGCAAAAAGCACGATATATGGATTTTTTTCATACTCCTTCAAACCAACTTTGTCTTACTTTATTAAAATGGCATAACACTATCACCAATTTGTCGAGCCCCATGTGTAAATATGGTTAAAAAACCTTCAATGTAGCAAACATAGCAAACATAGCAAACATAGCAAACTTTTAAAGTAAAGACTTAACTAATATTATTTAATGATTCAAATGTCTTGGTTTTTCATATCACACTTAAGAACACCGTAAGGTTATTCAAATCCTCACATACATATAAACGCCTTATCTCTATAGTTTGAGGGACTTAATAGACTTACTTTCTTTAAAAATGTACATTTAAGTAAATGTTTAACTATACTTAGACAAAGTAGGGCTATTTATTTTACTTAAGCATATAACTTTATAGTATTGTTAGGAATGCCGAAGATGTGTGAAACGTGGAGGGAAGCTCACAAACTAGAAGAAAGTCAACTTTTACCCATCCAATGGCCTAGCCGTGTGATCACCCCTTTTATAAGTCGGTGCCAAAGGGAACGCAGGATAACTACTTAAAGCAAGGCACACACCTCCACCTCCACCTCCACCTCCACCTCCACCTCCACCTCCACCCCCTCCCTCCTCCCTCCCCCATCCCCCTTCATTCCCCTTCTCCCTCCTTTAAAGGGGGTCATATACTATGTTTCTTGTAAATTTGAGATAATTTTTTATGTCGTATCCACACATAGGTGATGCCTTCAATGCCCCCTCTCCCCCTCTATTAAAGGGGGTTATATACTATGTTTCCTTGTAAGTTTGAGATACTTTCTATGTCGTATCCACACATAGGTGATGCCTTCACCACCCCCTCTCACTAAGAGTTAAAATGGGGGAAAAAATGTTGGATGTGATCCTAATGTGATACAATAACAAGAAACTTAAGTGGAGAACTTAACAAATGAAAAGGTACCCACATAGACTAGTGGAAAGGTTATCCAATATGAATTCTCCACTCCCACAATCATTAAATAATCTCATAGTCCCTTTAAAAGTGGCCACTCAAGTGATAGAAAGAATGGCTACTCAACACTACCAAACACCATGATTCCCATGTATGTGGGATGATGGCTAATAAAATTTATGTATTTTTGTCTACACAAATACACATATAGGAGGACCTTGCATTTGGGCCTATGAAATAGCCCAATTCTAGAAATATTACATGCCATGAATAGGTCAAACCAAAGATCATATAGTGTCTTGTCACTTTTTATCATTTGTCTCATTGATTAACTCTTGTTTCTTTCACATGATTTTGTTCCTTGGAGAGAGAGAGAGAGAGAGAGAGAGAGAGAGAGAGAGAGAGAGAGAGAGAGAGAGAGAGTTTCTTATCAAGGGAAGTGGTGGGGGGTTGTTAAAGAAAATTTCTTAGTAGCAAGGATGCCACATCTTAGATGTCAACCAATATCCATACTAATCAACTCATAAAGGAGGCATTAGTACTATCTTTGATGTTTCACTCAAAGGATACATAATTACAAGTATCTAAGTGTATCTTTGAGCTATTGCATGTCATGATCACATCTAGGTAAGGCCACAGAATCTATTTTGAAGTTAAATTTATACCCTATATCTATAGCCAAAAAATGTTGAATTTTTGTAAGTTATATGTGTGGTTAGTCACACACTTAATTATTCAAACAAAATTGTGTCCTTCATAGTAATACACTTAAGGTAGATAAGCACTTTATGATTATCTCCTTTCTTATTGTTTACCTCCATTTCCCAATGTCTACTTGGTTGTGGTACTTTAGTGATAAGAATCTTGACAAGGGTGAAAGTAATGCAAATTTGAAGCATGAAAAAATGACCTTGCTGCATAATGCTACATAAATAAATAATGACAAACCTATTATTCTTAAATAATGAAAAACCTATTCTTCTTAAATAATGACAAACTGTTAACCCCATTTTGAGGTTAACCTAGCGTCTCTCTATTACATAAGAGAGATAGCACAATGAGTGTTTATAATGAAAGGGGCTTGAGTTTGTACATAAGGAGAGGCTCATGGGCGTGGTTATGGCCGGTCAAGTATAAGGCCCAACATTAATGAGTGTGAAATGGTGGGCAAGTATATAAGTGAATACTGTAACTAAGGTCATAACATACTTTTACTAATGAAATCATACTTCTTGGAGCTCCATGCTTCTATGGCTAAGGTGGTACTTCCTTGAGTGCATGTGGTACTCCATTATAAGTGTAATCTTTCTTGCTTTCTTTTCCCCATCATTATAGTGGTATTAGAGCCTTGTCTTTGATCCAAGATTTCTGAAAATTTTCAAAAATTCTTGATTTTCTTGGAGTTTCTTGGGAATTTTCTTGATTTTCTTGATTTTGATTGATTTCTTGATCAAGAAATGGGGCATGGGGAGTGTGGAATGCTGTAATTCTCTTGGAATTTTGAATTGATTAATGTTTTGAGGGGCTATGGGTCACTGTGGACCAAAATTTGGGGCAACTGCTCCAAAATTTGACGGACAGGACCAAAATTGGGGAAAATTTTGTTAATCATGCTTAACTTTTACCATCTCAGGGTACAAAGTGAACAGTTCTGCTAGGCTGAAAACCCTAATTCAATAAAAAATGGGCGGATTGAATTGAAGGTGTCTACATAGCCTAATTACACTACTAAGGAGCTTCCCAATCAGCCAATAAGTTCTCAATTCCGTGATCGTATGGATAGTCAACCCTCATAGTTAAATTTTAGTAAAAAGTCAAAACAGAGAGGTATTGGGGTGCTCAAAGTGGTGATCTAGGGTGATAGAAGTGTTCATCTCATCAAAGCAAACACGACAAACTAAAGAAATCCAAATTTGGTTGCTGTTTGCTATATTAACCACTTAGTAGCATGGGGAACCGGGGAAGGCCAACGAGATCTCAAGCACAAGTGTCCATGGAAGACAACCAAGCTCATGATGATGCCAATGAAGTTGTTCGTGATGATTTGGTACAAGTGGGTGATGCTCCATTGAGTGAGAATCCGCATTCCAATGTTGAACATGGGCAAAGTTCAAGGGCTATGCAACAAGATAGAGTACCTCTTCATGACATTAGTGGGCGAATAGTCAATGAAGGAATGCCGACACACACTAATGGACATGATCAAATCTCATTGGGTAACATTACTTTGGATATGTTAAGGATTGCTCTTACCGATGCAATCAAAGATGCTCAAAGGGATGCTTAAAAAGAGGTGCTCTACATTAGTAGTGAGATTGTGTGGCAAGGTAATGAGAATGCAATGTTGATGCATCAAATGGTGGACAAGTTGGATGAAAGGTTTGCAACTCTTGAAGACCGGATTTTAGGTGTACAAAGAGGTGCGGATAGGTTTGATCATGCACCGAATCCACATGGGAATCTTGGTGCTATGCAAGGCAAGTCCAACACGACTTCAAGAGACCATCAAAGTGGACGTGCCACGAGTTCTAGGTTGGGGAAGCAGCCCATAGTTTTGGATCCCATGGAAGGCCCTTCAAGAGGTGTTTACAATATTCGTGGAAGATGGGATATTCCGCACAATACCCTTGGTCATTCTACATTGGAATCACCGAGAGCCAAATATGTGAAAGACAAGATTACACTTCCCAAGTTCAAAGGGATGAATACAACCACCGACGAATTGGAAGAATGGACTAGCAAGATGGAGATGTACTTTGCATTGTATCCCCGTGTGTGAGGAAGAAGACAAAGTACAATTTGCTGTGTTACATTTGGAAGATTATGCCCATGCATGGTGGCGGTTTACTCAACATGAAGGCTTGCATTTTGCCACTTGGGAAGCATTCAAAGATGCCATGTTTCAAAACTTCACATCTCTATTGGAACGGGCTCAATTGGTGGGACAATGGTATAACTTGGAGCAAAAGGGAACTTTCATCTCAAGGAATATAGCAACTAATTTAGGAAGCTTTCCATGTTTGTTGGAGGAATGAATGAATACAACAAAATGGTGAAGTACATACATGGATTGCAATCCTCACTTTGAGCTGATGTGAAAGCACAAAGACCTCAAACTTTGCAAGATGCCATGATTATGCGGAGGTCTTTGAATCTAAGTATAAGGGGAATGTTGCGGAATGCGGGAGCAACTAAGCCATCTACTTTCAGCCCAAATGCAGTAAAATGGCCAACTTCTACCTCTTCAACACCATATGTACCTCGTGCAAGTTTCACTCCAACTTCAGCTCCCATACAATGATACCCTAGTGTGTATGGACAACCAAGGAATGTGAAATGGAGTGGTTCTATTGCCAAACCTCCTCTCAAGAGTGATGCCAAATCTTCTTCCCTTCAAGGCAGGTGATTAAGCAATTGTCACAAGCGGAGATGGAGGAGAAGAGAAAGAAAGGGGTTTGCTTCCTTTGCAATGAGAAATGGAATCCCGAGCATAAAAAGGTTTGCAAGGCAAAGGAGGTGAGAGCCAACATGATTCTTGAGGTGATGGAAGATGAAGAGGTACCATTGGATTATGTGGATGAGGCTGAATTTCAAGATTGTGCAAATGAGGTGATAGAAGAGCCTACTCTTGATCCTTCTCAAGAGTTTCCTTTTGATCCGAGTGGAGAGGATTGGGTAGAAGTTGAAACAAAAAAAGACAGCCATGCTTTGTGCCATTTTACAAAAGAAGCTAAAGTAGGATGCAAAGGCTCCAACACTTTGAGGCTTATGGGAAAGATTGGGGATAGATCCGTTCATATACTTGTTGATTCGGGGAGCACACATAGTTTTGTGAACTCCAAATAAATAAATTCTTTGAAGCTATGCCCAATAGAGATGATGAAGGCTCTTAAAGTGGAGGTTGCAAATGGACAACATGAGCTGAGAAATAGTTGCAACAAGGATTTCTTTGTCTTCCGAATATGCCTATGATGCTCGTTTGATTGTGCTTGATATGGGCCCCATTTATGTGGTGCTTGGATGTGATTGGTTGCACACTTTGGGTAGATTCTCAATGGATTTGAAGCACATGAAAACGTGGTTTATGCATGAGGGCAAAGAGCTATGCTTGGATGGAATTTGCAGCCATGCTTTAACCTTGGTGCCCATGAAGCGAATGAAGAGGGAGTTGAAGAGTTTATGCCTTGTTTACATGCTACAACTCACTCGTCAAGAAGAGGAAAATGGGATGAAAATACATAATAAAGGGATGGATGCCTTGTTGTTGCAAGAGTACAAAGATGTGTTTGAAGCACCCAAATGCTTGCCACCTACTAGAGAGGTTGATTATGCCATAGAGCTTGAGAAGGATACAAAACCAAGCCTCCTTATAGGCTTTTGAAGGTTGAGCGGGAAGAGGTGGCAAAGCAAGTGGAAGAGCTTTTGGAAATGGGATTCATACAACCAAGCCAATCACCTTTTGCCTCACCAGTTTTGTTGGTGTGAAGAAGAAGGATGGATCTTATAGAATGTGCATTGATTATAGGGATCTCAACAAGGTCACTATAAAGAATCGATATCCCATTCCAAGGATTGATGATTTAATTGATGAATTGAAAGGAGTAAAACACTTTTCCAAGATAGATCTCAAGTCCGGGTATAATCAAATAAGGATGAAAGATGGTGATGAGTTTAAGACGGCATTCCGGACTGAACAGGGTCTATTATTTCAATTCATGGTTATGCCGTTTGGATTATCAAATGCCCCAACCACATTTCAAGCTCACATGAACAAAGTCTTGAAGCCATTCCTCTACAAATCAGTTTTGGTCTTCTTTGATGACATACTTGTGTATAACAAGTCAAGGTAAGAGCATTTGATGCATGTGGAGCAAGTGTTGAAGGTATTGAGGGAGCACAAGTCATTTGCCAAGCAAAGCAAGTGCACTTTTATATCACAAGAAGTGGAATATGTGGATCACATTGTGAGAAATGATGGTATTAAGATGGATCCCAAGAAGGTGAAATGGTAAAAGAGTGGCCTACACCATCCAACACTACTCAATTGAGGGGATTTTTAGGATTATCCAAGGGCAGTTTTTGGCGGACTCCAATAGGATCCTTCTATTGGAGGTTTATACGCCATTATGCTCACAAAGCAGCCCCACTTACCGATAAGCTTAAGAAGGAAGCACTTTTTTGGGATGCTATGGCTGATAAGAGCGTTCAAAAGCTCAAGCAAGCACTCATTTCATCTCCAATATTGGTTTTCCTTGATTTTTCTAAGCCTTTCACTATACGGGCTCACTATACGGGCTGATGCAAGTGGGAGAGGAATTGGTGCCATACTATATCAAAAACATGGGGTAATTGCTTATGAGAGTAGAAAGCTTACCGAGAGAAGGAGAGGGAGCTTCATGTGTATGATCAAGAAATGTTGGCCATTTTGCATGCTATAAAGAAGTGGCATCACTATTTGTATGGTGGACATTTCAAAGTAAGGACCGATCATCGAGTACTCCAATTTTTCCTCACCCAATAAAACCTTTCTCCCAAGAAAAAGAGATGGCTTGCTACCTTGAAAAATTATGATTTCGAGATCTCTTACACTGTGGGAAAGGATAAATGTTGTGGCAGATGCACTTTCTAGGATGTGGGCTTGTACTCTACATGCTATTTCGGAGGTGTATTATGATTGGATTCATGAGATACAAGAGGAGCATTTGGTGGATGACATGGCTGGTCCAATGTTTCAGAAATTACAACAAGGGTTATGTGATGAATATTCACATTTTGAAGTGCACAATGGATTGCTTTGGTACAAAGGAAAGGTCTATTTGGTTCCTCACTCATCCTTGAAGCTGAAAATCCTACAAGAGATGCACTCTTCACCAATGGCGGGTCATTTGGGAGTGTTAAAGACTTATGATAAGATACAAAAGAGTTTCTTTTGGAAAGGACTTTGGAAGGATGTGCATGACTATGTGCAAAAGTGTTTGCCTTGCCAACAAAACAAGGATCCAAATCAATTGCCGGGTGGATTGTTGTAACCATTGCCTATTCCAAAAGAAAAGTGGACCCACATAGCTATGGATTTCATCACCGGGCTGCCCACTACTAAGCAAGGGTGGAATATCATCTATGTGGTAGTGGTGGATAGGCTAACAAAGGCGGCTTACTTTATACCCACAAAGGTGAAATATACAGCTTCTATGGTGGCTCAACAATTTATGGAGCATGGGTTTAGATTGCATGGAATGCCAAAGCAAGTGGTGAGTGATAGGGATGCCAAGTTCATGAGCCATTTTTGGAAGAGTGTCTTTGATTCCATGGGAACTACCCTCACTCCAATTACAACCTATCATCTGCAAACAGATGGCCAAATCGAGAGGGTGAACAAGTGGCTTGTATTTGAGACACTATTGTTATGACACTCAATCTTCATGGGACAAATGGCTGCACTTAGCTGAATTTTGCCATAACAATATCTATCACATGAGTATTAGTATGTCTCCATTTGGAGCCATGTATGGGTATAAGGTGCATGTACCTTCCATTGCATTCAATGAGGAAAATGTGAATCCTCAAGCCAAAGAGGAGATTGAGAAGATGTGTGTAATAATGCAAAGGTGCAAGGATAACATGGCTAAGGCACAATCAATATGCTGATGAATCGAGGAAACATGTGGAGTTCAAGGAAGGGGATTATGTGTTCTTAAGAATCCATAAGTCAAGGTATGCTTCTTTGAAGGGAGACACCAATACAAGCTTGCTTTTATGGACGATACAAGGTGTTGAGAAGGATTGGTGAAGTAGCCTATCAATTGTTGTTACCTCCTACCACAAGGATCCACAATGTATTTCATGTGTCACATTTAAAGAAGTACGTGGGTCCTCAATTGGAAGTAATTGATGAATTACCTCCAATGGATGAAGAGAGAATGATTCAATATGTGGCGGAGAAGGTAATTGGAATGAGGGAAAGACACCTTCGTAATAGGTCTATTGTTGAGTACCTTGTGAAGTGGAGAGGCTTGCCTAATGAAGAGGCTTCTTGGCAGTCCAAAGGCTTCATAAAAGACCATCCAGAGCTTCTACAAGCAATGAATTAAAGTGGATAAAGTGTATAGCTATTGGTGTTTCTGGACAGCTATTTGCATGGATTTGGATGATGATATGAAGGATGCCATTGCTGTAAATTTACTGTATGGAAAGCCATGGTCATTGGTATACTTCACTACTCATCAATCAAGTTCAACAAGACTCCGTGGGCTTATGGATATCATAGAGAGCAATTCATATGTATATCAAATAAGTGGACAGCTCCATGTGGAGTTTTCTTGTGAAAGGCATTTTTGGAATTGCAACAAATGTACTTACACATTCATATGGGAAGTCAAGAAGGATTCATACAGCCCATACATTACTTCATACATGGTTTTGAGGACGAAACCTTTGGTGGGTGGGGATGGTTTGTAATGAAAGGGGCTTGAGTTTGTACATAAGGATAGGCTCATGGGCATGGTTATGGCCGGTCAAGTATGAGGCCCAACATTAATGAGCTATAAATGGTGGGCAAGTATATAAGTGAATATTGTAACTAAGGTCATAACATAATTTTACTAATGAAATCATACTTCTTGGAGCTCCATGCTTCTATGGCTATGGTGGTACTCCCTTGAGTGCATGTGGTGGTACTCCATCATGAGTGCATGTGGTACTGCATTATGAGTGCAATCTTTCTTGCTTTCTTTTCCCCATCATTACAGTGTCATAAAACGGCACTATAAATGTTGTAATCATCATGAGAATGCCTAGAATGCCACAAAAACTATGGATCTTATAATCACTATAAATGTTGTAATTATGAGAATGGATGGCAATGACATAAAACTATGTATCTTGTAATCATGTAGTTCATCTTTCTTTAAGTTTTGGGTACCCAAGTGTGAGTAAGGGCTAGCTATATAAATAACAACATTCTCATAATGCAAGACACAATCCCACTTTGTGCCAATTGAGTCTAGTCTTATCTCCTTGCTCTCTTGTGTCTATGGTGTGAGAAAGAAAGTTGAGAGGAGAAAGAGATTAATTCTTGGTGCATGCTACTCTTATGCTTGTGTTTATGAGTGTGTGAGGAGTGGAGCTAGCTACCACTAGCAAATCTTGGAGTCTTCAGAGATACAAGCTTGGATACCAGCAAATTCCTCACGACGTGTTGCGGTAAGCATTGTCCACTGCAATAGGAGAGGGATAGTGTATCCTGTAACATTTTTGGCATTGCTACTACAGCCAGGGATCCATCCGTATCTTTCTAGTATATTTGCACTCCCTGTCATCTTCTTACAAGTCCCTTTTCCCTCAATATGGCTTCCCTGCCATCTTCTTACAAGTCCCTTTTCACTTAATATGGCTTCTTGAAGCTTTGTGATTGGTTGAGAAGTGGATAAGCTGTGGATAAGGTTGTGAGGAAAGAGGACAAAAGATAAAGAGAATGTGGGGGAGAGAGAGAGCTTGAGTTCCATGCAAGCAAACACACACACACATACATACAAAAGAGCGCAAGACATAAGAGAGATGGATGGCTGAATTTTCTTCTATCTTCTTACAAGTTCCTTTTCCCTTAATATGGCTTCCCTGTCATCTTCTTACAAGTCCCTTTTCCCTTAATATGGCTTCTTGAAGCTGTGTGATTGGTTGAGAAGTGGATAAGTTGTGGATAAGGTTGTGAGGAAAGAGGAAAAAAGATACAGAGAATGTGGGGAAGAGAGAGAGCTTGAGTTCCATACAAGCAAACACACACACACACACACATACAAAAGAGTGCAAGACACAAGAGAGATGGATGGGTGAATTTTCTTCTATCTTCTTCTCTTCTCTACAACCATATAACTAAAAGATAAGAGTACATCCATAAAGGGAAAGTACTCTCCTACAACAACATACAGAAAGTACTCTCCTACAACAACATACAAAGTAGTCGGTCTATAGTGTGAACCTGACTATATGAGCTGGCGCTATCACTATGCCATAACTCTAGTACTCCAAAGTGGCTGTCACATAGCCATCATCCTCTAGCGGCATATCAACCATAATTGCACCAACCGTGCCAGTGACATAAGTGCGAAAGCTATCACCTAGACGGGTCATCAATGTCTGTCCTTGTAGCACTAGTTGAGCTCGATATCTCAACAAAAGAGAGAAAAAAAGGGTTGTTTTTTATTATTTCAGCATTTAAAATTGTTGATTGCATTGTTTAAGAGTTAGAAAAGCAACAAAGCAAAGCATTTACATCAATTATTGCATGGTGGTAACTCCATAATCACACCATGATTATGGAGGGAACACCCATTTGCTGCATTTTTTGAAAATCTTGAATTAAAAAAAAAGAGCCATTAATCCTCTTACATGATATCATTTGAACATTCATGTTGCAAAGATAAAATCTGGAAAATTGGACTAGAAAAATTAATATTTGCACCTTTAAATGAGTTATTTTTGGTCAAAACCTACAGAATCACATTCTCGTGACTCTACACTCTACATAATCATGCCCGTGATTTTCAATCACATCGTGATTGAACATCCTCGTGACTCTACACTTTACATAATCATGCCCGTGATTTTCAATCACATCATGATTCTCTAACAAATCTAGCTGTCCCACTAACCCCAAGATTATGCATTAAAGACACCCTATCTTTGACAGATTTCATCTTATCCAATCGTGATCACGGATCACATATCACGGCTTGTGATTTGTCAATCACACGACCATGACTGCCATGTCATAAATCATGCCTAAGAATCATGCCCATGATCAGTAATGATTATTGCTACATCACCAATCATGGTGATAGAAATTGATAGTTTGATAAGAAGGTCATTTGAAATAGTTAATAAAGGTATTAGGGAGCTTATTTAAACATTCAATGGACTTGGTTGGGTGAAGATCATCACCACGATTCTGCAGAGGATCACAGCTCATGAATCTCAACCCTACAGGATCACATCAATTGATACTTGGAGTATCATTAGAATAAGTGATCAAGGGCGTTTCTAGGATCTTCCGACACTAGACAAAACTGTGAGAATAGCTGAGAATAAACATCAATTTTGTCATGATTTCTATTGTGATTTGGCAATTATAGACCTGATATTTCCAAGTGTGTGCAAATCCATATTTTGGCTAGTTAAAATCATTTCATGCACTTAAGGTCATGAAGGCTTATTGGTTATGATGATGATGTATTTAACCAACCAGGATCCTCCTACAAGAGAAGCTGAGGGTCAGCTCACACAGCTAACACATAAAGGAGTGGGTTTTCTTTGCAAAGGTTAATTGTTGATTAGCGAGGAAACCATGGAGAATCCTCTTAACAAGAAAGTGGCAGTGAGTACCATATTAATGGTGGCCATTTTGTTAAAGGGCAAGCCTCATCCTCGAAAGCCACTCCTCAAACTAAGAAGACCTTCAAGTGTACATTTGTGTGGCAAACAAGGACATCTTGAGGAGTTTTGTTTTGTAAAGAAAAAAGCCCAAAGATCCTACCTTACCGAAAGAAGAAAGAAGAAGACTCTCCATCGAAGTCCACCAATGATGCCAACCTTTGTTTTGAAGACAATGATTATGCTTTTTGATGTGGCCAAGTACTTGGCCCATTTTACTCTCACATCTTTTTATTTGTTTGAGCTTAGATACTCTTTTTGATGTGGCCAAGTACTTGGCCCATTTTACTCTTTTTGATGTGGCCAAGTACTTGGCCCATTTTACTCTCACATCTTTTTATTTGTTTGAGCTTAGATACTCTTTTTGATGTGGCCAAGTGGCCCATTTTACTCTCACATCTTTTTATTTGTTTGAGCTTCGATACTCTTTTTGATGGCATTGTAAACCAATATTTTTTTATCTGATGTACCATCTTTTATATGGGCATCTAGCTTAGTGAGATAGCCACTTTTGTGTATGGCAAACTCACCTTGGTCATCATAACCATTATATCTCAAACTTTGTACATACCTTTGATTGTGGGAGGGCATTCAAGTTTAGGTCATCTTAGCCATTTTTATCTTTACCCATGTTTGGTTCATGGGAGGGTGCTAGAAATAATGCCCCAACATGTGCTAAATTTTCTAAGGTTGTTTTGCCAACTATAGGTGTCATTTAGTGAAGCACCTTTACCAAGTATAAAAAGAGGAAACTCGTAGAGCATCTACGCTATTGAGAGATTTAAGAAGTTACAATCGAGGAGGAGAATATGGAATTTGAAGATCTCATTGGTGATATAACACAACCTTTTTTTGCCTATAAAATGGCACTTCTAATATAAAGGAAAGTGTGCAGGTGTTTATCCAAAAGTCTTACACTATTCTTTTTGCTAGTTTCACATTTTTAATCAGGCCTAATCTATCATTATGAAATACCTAGCCTTTGATCCCCCCTAGCCTTTCAATCAGGCACCATAAGAACCTACCTCTATGAGCCCACCAAGCAACCTAAGCCTAGGAATATAAGATGTAAATAGGTGTGGAACTTGAAAGAGAGTATCCCCGAGATGCTGATCAAAGAACTAAAGACAAGTTGGTGTGGATCTCACCAAGTTGAGAAGAAACAGGAAGCCATAGTGATCTAGCCACACAAGGATGGGTGGCCACAAAAAGGTCACTAGTAGCCCAGAGATACTACCAAGGGAGGAGTCAAATCTAGGTACCAACACAAAGATGTAACCTACACAAAGATGCAACCTACACAAAGATGCAACCATAGAACAAGAAGAGAACATTTAACAAAAATCATCATTATGCTCAAGGATGTAGTCAAAGATGTAACCTACACAAAGATGCAACCATAGAACGAGAAGAGAACATTTAACAAAATCATCATTATGCTCAAGGATGTAGCCATATTTGGTAGTGATGTGTGTGAACACACTAGGACCAACTGGGGCACTTTTTCCCTCTTTAGGAGGTTTTTTCCCCCCCTGGAGTATACACCCAGCTTAGGCTATTCTTACCACCTTTGATTCATTATCTATCTATCATCTCACTGTGTGCTCGCTTGAGCTTCTCCAATGTGTATGTGTGTGTGTGTGCATTATTGCAACCCTGTTTCCAACATTTGGTATCAGAGCATATGCTCCTCACCCTATTGTGCTGCCTACCCATCACTCTGAGTCTTGTCTTCTTGAATCAAATCAAGAAGCCCTTTTGGGAGAAGAAAGAGGAATTTGAAGTGTTCAGTACTTTGTACTCCAATTTTGCGAACATGTTTTCATTTCGGGCGTGTTTTGGGGGCCATCCGTATGGTTTTTGGTTTTTTGTAGACATCTTTGGGGACTAGATTTGCATTGTTCTTCATCAACAAATTCTAGAGTAGTATTATCAAATCTACTACGGACACTCACCACACTAGATCTTGTCCACAAGCTACACTTTAGCAACATTGATCTCTACATCTTACGAGTAAAATTTCTACTCACTTTACTCTGCATTTCTTTCACACACCTTGTAGGTCTCCATTATCAGTGGTGGCCTTATTAGTAGCCACCTTGGTTCCATCAAAGGATCACTTAGCACTTGTAAATTGCATGATTACTTGCTTGGGTATTATTAGATATGGCAGACATTGATGTATTTTGTATGTTATCCCGCTAAGAATAAGCTTGACAGGACCAACTACCCGTTATGGTCTTATATGATGAAACACGTGTTGGTAGAAAAAGGGCTATGGAATGTTGTGGTTGGTATTGAGAAACATCTTGGTTCCTCTGATGAACATGATGCAAAAAACACATCTGTAGACACGGACTTAGTTTCACATGGTATGTTACAATAGGATAGCATACCTCCTTCACAAGAACAAACAAAGTGGGATGGAAGAGATGTGTTGCATGCTTGATTTTCCAATCAAGAGGAGTTTCATTCCTCACATTTAGTCATGTAAGACTGCTAAACATACTTGGGATGCACTTGCATCATTGTACCAATTATGTAATGAAGCACGTGTTGCTTATCTACGTAAGCAATTAGAGTTAGAGCTTATGAATGAGAGGACTCCATGGATATTTTTTGTAAACAAAAATCAAGGATTTTAAGGAGTAGTTGGCCAGTGTTGATGACGTATATCTAGACAATTCATTGGGGGTGTCTACTACTATCTTGAATGTGTTGCCAGACTTATATCAAAGTTTTGCTTCTACCATCAAACTCATGATGAAAGGAAATCCGAATGCCTTGAAGTTTGAGGAGTTGGTTTTTGTGCTCTTGCAAAAAGAGTAATCTAGGAAAAACAGATTTGTTATGCGTATAGGAGATCGTGCTTTTGCTGCTAGTCAACAAAGAGGAAAAGGTAAATCCTTTTTTGAGAGTAGTTACAAGCTAAAATCTTAGCCAATGGGCAAGCCTACAGATAAGGAAGGCAACAAGCCAAAGAAAAAGGAAAAATGCAACTATTGTAGGAAACTTGGTCACTACATAATGAGTGCATGAAGCAGCTAGAGAAGGAGAAAAATAAAGACTCAGGTATGGCTATAGCTAATGCGTCAGCATCTAATGCAAAAAACAATGAATCTACAAACTAAGCACATGATAATTGGGCTTTCATTGTGCAATGCAGTTTTGACCCTTCACATAAGAATGTATGCATGGTTGTTACATATGTACATGTCTAGTGTTTTGACATTAATGCTAGCAAGCACATTACTTCTCATCATAGTTTGTTCTCATCACTTGCATCTACTCCACAGGAAAACACTGTTACATGTGCAAACAACTACTTATATCATGCAAAAAGAGTTGGTAAATTGTTCAAAATACTACAAATGGTGGAACAATCATGCTCTCAGATGTATTATACATACCAAGGATCAAGAAGAACTTGTTATTTGTCTCTGCCATTACTGAGGCTCGCTTAGTGGTTCAGTTTGAGGATAACAGATGTATTATTCATGATTGCAATGATGGTAATACAATTGATACTCCTAGTAATTTATCTCATGGTCTTGCATATGAAAGATAAAAGAATGTTGTATGTATAGTTTCTACCACAAAGGTAATGGGTGATGCGAAGTTGTGGCATACACACTTTGGTGACTTGAACTTTGGTAGTTTGTTGCATTTGCATAAGCATGACACAGTGTCTGATTTGCCACATCTTGATGAAGACCCTACCAAACATGTTTGTGAGGGCTATATTCTTGGAAAAATGCAATGGGCATCATTTCCCAAAGATGGTTTAGTTAGAACTATCCAAAATTTATAGCTTATACACAGTGATGTATGTGGTCCTATGAGGACACCATCTATTGGGGGCTACCTCTATTTTGACAACATTCATTGATGATTATTCTAGACATACCTGGGTATATCCTTTGAAATAAAAAGGCTTTTTATGTGCTTTAAGCACTTTGTTGCTATGGTTGAAAATGTTTCTATGTAGAATCACATCATATTATACTCTTAGAGTATGAGTATATTAGAACATCTAAGTTTAAGAAGTAGCATCACATCCAATACCAACCTAATGGATCCAAAGAGAGACAACACCCAAGCTAAAGGATTAAATGAACAGAATTCCTTATATGTTAGAGCAACCAACCGTGATAAACTACATGCCACCACTTTATGTATAAATCATTTGTAATTTATGTATATGATGATACAAGATGAACAACCTTATCTTACCAAACCTATAGGTGTTTGCTATGCATCACAACATGAATTTATATAGAATTTAAAGAGCAATCATATGTTTGTAATGGCACAAGGCATGGTGCTAAATGTAATATTAACCATGTCTCCTATCTCAATAACTTGTGTATACTTCTAAGGCGGCATATTGAGATATAAAAGTTTTTCAAATTATGACCACAAGAATTACAAAGTCAAACATCATAAAGCTAATCTGTAATTAGTAACGTATTAAAACTATTAGTATATCCTTAGAATTGTTAAGAAAGACAAATAAAGTGTAAAGAACACCTTGAATAAACATGTGTGAGCATAAATATAACAACATTGATCCTTGCATTCGACAAGCTATAACACCTTGAATAAACATGTGTGAGCATAAATATAACAAGGTTGATCCTTGCATTCAACAAGCTATAACACCTTGAATAAACGTTTGTGAGCATAAATATAACAAGGTTGATTCTTGTGTTTGATAAGCTCAAAGCAAGGGTGTGGGTGTCTGCCATCTTGGCTAGTGGTAGACATTGTAGCCAAGGATGGTGCGAGTTTGAATCTCCCCCTCCCCTCACTAGACAACATGGGGTGGTGTGTGTAATGTGTCTCTTTGCAATTTATTTTTTTGTAAAGAGAAGCTATTTATATATATATATATATATATATATATATATATATAATCTTTCAATGAGCTTGAATGAGGTGCATTTAGTTGTTATGGGCTATTTCACCTCCCAAGAGAGAACTCTATCAATTCACAATCGGAAGAGCAATAGACAACAACTATGATTGGGTACTTACCCAATGCTTTAAGCTCACGTCCCTTGAGGCTCTCCAAGCTCGCTTTTGGAAGCTTCACTCCTCCAATCTCCACCTCCAAGTTGTCACCACGGAGTTGCTCACGCCACCACAATGCAAGGCAATCTTCCTATCACTCTCCAATACACATGCATAGAAGAGGAACATGCACTAGAGTACTCTCTCTCTCTCTCTCTCTCTCTCTCTCACACACACACACACACACACACACACACACACACACACAAGACAAAGAAAGAGCTCTAATAGCATAAAGGGGGATTGTGTTTCATTTTATAAGAAATTATCTTTTATACATCTAGCCCTTATTCACACTTGGGCACCCAAAACTTACTAACTAAGACCTTGGGTGGCCACTATCTCAAAATGTACAACTTTTATAGTGCCTTTACATAACACATATTAATGTCCTCAATTGGAGGAGCATCTTTGTTAATCCAAGATGGGATTAACATCCCCCCCTACCTGATGTATTTTCTGTCCTCAAAACCTCCTACCTAGGTCGAAAGACCTAGTCGTCGCCAAAATCATGTTGGTAGAAGTTTCGACGGGATTGAAGCTTTTTAAGGGTTCTTCTAAATGCTGAGTGTGATGTCCAAAACCTGGTGTTGTCTACCATATCCTTGAATGTGACATGCATGTAACTTGGTAGACTCCTGAGGTGATGATAATAAAGCATGATGCCTCATTCAGTCGGTCCTCTATTCATGTCAAAGCAAAGCTGTTTGGAATCAAATCCATCATGCCTTTCCTTTGGTTGATCGATAAGCACCATGATCAACTTCATGAATCTGATGATAGCTACTATGTCTGGATCTAGAATCCTTCACTAAGCTCGTATCCATGTGAGCATTTACTACCTTTGACTTGTGATGTCTACGAATTTGGATGGCGAAAAGTGAGGGAAGTTGTAATAGACGTGAGAATCCATTTACTTTGTTTCGTGGAACTGGAGTGGAGTGAGTCTTCTTTTGATTAGCATGTAAAGTGGATCCACTCTATGTGTTGGTGGTTGGGGAGCATTGGTATTGAAGACTGTACTTTGGCAGCACGGTGAGGTACTCCTTGTGCCATTTAGGCTGTATGCCAAAATCCTTGAGTCGAGGGTTAGTATCATTTGTGTTGATTGATGTATATCCTCCCCTTGTATGTACTGGATGCTGTTTGCACCATCTGCATAAACAATAACTAATCATGAATGTGACAATGTGGATTTCTAGCAAATTGGCCAAGTGTGGATTGGCTAGTTTGGTGTGTTGTGCCACATTTTCCCACAAGGTCCCTTCTCCCCCCATAGGTAGCAGCTCTTCCAATTCAGGCATTGGGGCCGGCTTGAAGAGGGTATGGTACATACAGTTGCTTCCGTGACTCCAGGGTAGACTAGGCATCTGGCATGATTCTTTGGGTAGGCTCAAAAGGTGTAATTTGCATTAGCACTTTGAACATCAGTTTAGGCTTCAAGAGGGGATTCCCTATCCGAATGAAGCTCTTGCCCTCTGTAGCTGCTGACAAAGACTCAATGACATTTGTATCAGAAAAAGATTGTATGTCATCTTGTGGGGGAAGATCACGTACCTCATCGAGCTACCGTGGTGGAAGATAGAGTTGTTGCTGTAAACTCCTCGCGAGGGGGGGGGACGAGAGGGTTAGTGGGAATATGAACTAGGGTAGAAGAGTAGCAAGAGGATACAATCAGCCTCAGTTTTGTTAGTAGGAGATACACTAGGAAATGGATTTAGTAGCTTAGTGGAGATGGAAGAAAACACAGAGTAAGTAACAGATGTTGAGGATCCTAGTGTTTCTTCTTATCCTTCTCCTAAATTGGGTGATGGTTGGGTGGGCTTGTTAATTTTCATAAATTCTTAGAGGTTGAGGATTTCTTTTGTGGTTATATTGGGATATTCAAAATGTTCTTTATCAAAATTATATACCACAATGGTGAGCATTGTCTCTAGGTGTCTATGGATGTTTCTATATAGTTTTATAATACCATATGGATGATATTTTCTATACCATAGTGGTGAGCATTGCCTCCAGGTGTTTATGGATGTTTCTATATAGTTTTATAATACCATATGGATGATATAATATTTGATTCAGAGAGATTTAGATGTTGATGAGTATTATAAACTTCAATCAACCCTTGGTTGATTACCCATTGGTAGCTACGTGCAACAACTTTGTAGTTGGCCGGTGTTAATGGTATGTCATTTGATGAGGTTGAGTTTATCGACACTGTCATCCAGGATGGCTGATTGTTGCAGCACCCAACACCAACTATGAAACTTGAGAACTATTGGGTGTAATGGGAAGAAAATGTCGGCTGGGCTAGTAAGTACTAGATCCCCTCTAAGGATTCCCATTACTAAGGTGGGATCTACATCTCTTTCCATATTTTGATGTATAAGTGTTAGGTCTCCTAAACTAAGGTCATTGGTTAGGTTAATTTCATATTGAAGAAGAGAGAGGGTTAGTGTAGATAAAAACAAAGTGAGATTATGAGGAGCGGCCCAAGGAGTCACTGGCGAACCTGTCTTTGAAGCTCGCTCGATGAGTTGTCATAGTTCATTGAGTTGATCATCCCTTTGAGGTCATTTTGCTGTAGTGTGAGCCTTCACTCCAAATCCTAGATCCTAGAGTCGTTGTTAAGGAGTGTTGAGATGGCTACCTCATGGATCTCTCGATAGCCACTAGCTCCATGTATCATCTTTCAACTTCATCTTTGGCTATGCTATGGGCTATGGTTTGAGCTTGAGCCTCATTGATTGTTGTAGGCACTCTTGTGCCAAGACTTGGGTGCTGTGGAGTTGTTGGTTCACATGTTTAAGCACTTGTTGGTGGCTTACCAATATTTGGTCCATCTCTTGTGTCTTGGTACTAATAACCTCATTGAGGTCTCTGAGCTTCTCTACATGTGCCTTGTTCATATGTTCTCTTTTTGCCTGTAGGCTAGCCACCTTTTGCTATGTGGCAACAAGTGCTTCCTTGACCTCTTGGATCTGTTGAGTGTACCCTTCTTCTTTAGTCTGGAACATGGCATGGGCTTCTGGTAATTACTGTGTGTGCTGTACCTCTTTTTCCTTGGTGTGCACCACTTCCTTTTGGAGTTGTTCCTTTGCTTGATCAACTTTCTCTTTAAGCTCATTATTTTCTTTGGTTGTTTGACTATGGTATGGCTTACTAGCCGATTGTGCCCTTCCAATGTTTGAAGCCTTGCTTCCTATTCTTCAGCTACCTTTAAACCCTTAATGATTATCTCCTTATGTGTGGTGTCATCGATAATTGACCTTGAAGAGATTGCACCTATTCTATTTTGTCTCTAAGTTGTAAGAAGGTGACAATGCCACACTCTTTATTTCTGTAACCAAATCGAGGAGCTCGAAGAGGCCATGTCATCTGCTTCATGAAATTGAAGTTGGAGCAAATTGTCAAGACCTTCCATGGTTTCTTCGAGAAAGGTGTCTACATCCTTTAGTATATGTAAACGATCTAGGAAGAAGCCTGTGCGTGGAGTGCCTTCGAAGTCCAATCTCCTTCACTTGCTAGGGTTGGGGATTTCCTTTGTCCTCTTACATTTGTCAGCTTCTTATTCCTCTTAAGCAGCCTCTGAATGTGTGGATATGGTCTCTTCATTCTTGTTGTCCACGTCTGTTTGTGGCGATGGCTATTCCTCCTGAGCTTGTGTGGCACCTATCTCATTTGAAGTGGGCAGATCATGTAGTGGTGAGAGGTTTTTGAACACAAGGGTGGCAGGGCTGGTAGGTGGTGTTTGTATTACTGACTCAGGAACTGTGGTTTGGAAGGGCAACTTCCTTGTTAATCTCATGATCTCTATTCCCAATTTTGTGGTTGTTACCCCTGGCGTTGGTTGGTGTTCCTCTCGAGAGCATGCTAATACGAGGTAATGTCTTTGGCAACCTCTTCCTACAGGTGCTTGGTCTCCTCTTCCACTTGTTGTAGGTTGCCCCTCATCTTTTTAGGCTTCCTTGTCTTCTTACTTTCTTTGACTCCCTTGGCAATGCCTTGTACAAGCTCCTTTGTCTCTTTAAGGACAACTTGTCCTTGTTTGCAGCTCTTTTGGTATGTTTGTCGCTGGCTCCATTTCTCCCTTGGCTTGTAATATTTCTACTTCCTAAGTGTCTTTGGGTATGGGGATGTTACTTGCATGGATTAGAACTTTCGTGAGGTAAGGGTTGCGTACTTTGGAGCGGTGAGACCGGAGATAGTTCTCGATTTCCCTATGAATGTACCATGTCCAATCGTCGGACTTCTCCTCATGTACTTTGGCAATTTTGTGGAGAGGAATCATGTTGTACTTGTCGTGGCACGTGTTAGCCCCCACTTTGTGTGTGTGTGTGTGTGTGTGTGTGATTTTCTAAGTGATGTAAGATGATGGAAGTGTGTTAGTGTGGTGAGCAATCAGTAATAAAGGATGGATGTTACCAGAAAATTTTAAACTTCATGAATTGGTGTTTTTCGTGAAACAGTAGGGGAAGTCCGTGAGCTGGTAGTGTGTGAAGTCATGAAGTGTTAACCTGTGAACTGCTAACTCGTGAAGGGCTAAGCCATGAAGTGTTAACCCGTGAAATGTTAACACATGAAATGTTAACCTGTGAAATGTTAACTCGAGAAAGTATTAACCTATGAAGGGCTAAGCTGTGTTAACCTGTGAGAAGGGCTAAGCTGTGTTAACTCGAGAAAGTGTTAACCCGAGAAAGAGTTAACTTGTGAAATATTAACCCGTGAAATGTTAACACGCGAACTAGGAGGGCGTGAAGTGTTATTTTGTGAAGTGTTAACCCGTGAAGGGCTAAGCTGTGAACTAGCTACTAGCAATCCGTGAACTAGCTACTAGCAGTCCGTGAACTAGCAGATTGTAGTTCACGGGGGCTAGATGTTTGTGATGTGTTTTAGTGATCTACACTATTCCTTGAGTGATTTATCATTTAATGGTGGATGTAGGACATTAGTTTATTTTTCGTGAAGTAGCAGGAGCGGGTTTGATATCGTGAAACAACAGACTGCTATTTCACGTTTTAAATCCCGCAAGTATGTGAGCAGTGATTATGGGAACGATGCAATAGGAAGCTAAAAGAATAAAAAGGGAAAAGAAAAAGTAGTAGATGCAAGCATTAGGGCTTGTGATCATGTGCACATAATCGTAGATAACCACGCACGATTGAAGTAATCCATAGGCAATCTTAGAGCTCCTACATGAGAATGATGATTGCACACAAGAAGACGATGACAATGATGTGCTGGATGGATGGGGCGTCAAAAATTCTCACAATCACACACAGACGATGGTAGAGGAGAACTCTAAAAAAAGACGACAAAAGATGCACGAAAGAGGAAAAGTGAAGAATTTATGATCTAACTATCGGCACCAGCAGCCATCTTGATTGGGTACGACACGTGTCGGAATACGATACGTGAAGGCTTTTTGACAGTTCACGGCATGAACTAGCATGAGTCGATTCACAACGTGAACTAGCTTGAAGTGTTTTGTGAGATCCCTGTTCCCACCGAGCAACGGATTCAGGGTACTAGCAGCAGAAGTAGCACTTCTCGCACGGGACAGGGGTCCCACACTCGGGGCCTCGCCCACAGATATCCAGACAAGAGACTAATCCGTCGGTTTCTCCAAAACCAAACCCGGAAAAACTTCCTTTACCCGGAAAGCACGGGTGATTCCACCAGGATAACTCTTTACTCTAACGTAGTCAAGACCATTACTGATCAAACTGATCCGACTGCACCTATAAAGGTACTCGGTCAGATTAAGGAAGAAACTTGCACTTGGATCATTGGGATCAACGCTTTTTTCCCCATCAAGAGGCACAGCCGTTGATTCCTATCCATAGAACAATTACTATCCGGGATTTACTTCATCTATCGTAATAACAGAAACTGAGTCTCGATTTACGGATCCATCAGTCTAGCCTAACCCCATCTGATCCCACGGGTTAGCAACCACTGTAGTGATGGGATCCAATTTGGAATTTGGTTAGGTTTTGTCCCGGGTACCAAGGAAAAGAGTTCCAAGGCCCCCTAGCCGGAAGTTCATGCAAATATAAAACTAGCCACACCACTTACACACCCAATATGAAATTGCCTTTTTCTTAGCATCAGCTAACTTTAAAACAATCCTTTAATGAAACCATAGTACCACTGATCACAATCTTCCAATTTATCTGGTTGATTCATAATTTCCCATCATTCCTTCATCAGAGTATCTATGACATCATTGGCAACTAGAACGCTTACCACCTGTCCACTCAGGGGCCTTTTCAATAGTTCCTAGCCCATAATACTCGGCAATATAATCACTTATAAAAATCAAGATAGACTCTCATTGAAGATCAGCAAGATCAACCAACAGATCCATAAAAAGAGCCATGGACTCATCCATTGAAGACCAGCAAGGTCAATCAACCAGATCCATGCCCGGTTTTAGAAAACAACTCTTACTCCTTGTTCCAATATCTTCCTCGACGCACGTGTGGGTATCCTAGGCGACCCAGAGCCCGAGCACTGTATGGTCAGCACCCTCTAGGATCCTTTTCGCAGGTGACCTAGCGCTTCACTCATAGGCCGCTTCCTTGGTCCCTCATCCACTGTACCGGAAGCTCACCATTTTAATCGAACTGAGGCTGGTCAAGACCTCGGCCGACCTTGCTACGCGAGACGTCCTCCATTGACTCTCCGTCAGCAGTTGCAACTTTATCAGTTAGGTCTCCACGACCTTAATCACAAGACGGTCAAAATGCTTCCCCAGCATTCTTGACATAAAACAGCCATTTACAAACAGCATTTACAAATACAATTTCTATATTAACTCTCATTTTTCCACATTATCCCTCATTTATCCACATTACTTATTCCACATTCCATTTATATGTGTACTCATCCAATCACATCATTTTCCATCTCTTCACTTCAGATTCCTTCACATCACATATCATATATTCACATCCATATCCACATCCATACATCCACATCCACATCCACATTCACATCCATACATTCACATCTACATGCTTACCTCCATTTTCACATCCTCATTTATACATCCACATCCCATATCCACATTCATACATACACATCCATATCCACATCCATACATCCACATCCACATGCATACATCCACTATCACGTCCTCATTCATACATCCACATCCACATACATACATACATCCATATCCACATTTCCATTCACATCTATACATCCACATCTACATCCACATACATACATACATCCACATCCACATTCCACATTCACATCTATACATCCACATCTACATCCACATTCACATACATCCACATCCACATTCCTATTCACATCTATACATCCACATCCACATCTACATCCACATATCCACATCCACATTCCACATTCACATCTATACAGCCACATCTACATCCACATTCACATCTATGCATATACATCTTCATGCATACATCCATTTTTACATTCATACATCCACACTCCCATCTCCACATCCACACATCCACATACATACATCCATTTCCACATTCCCATTCATATAACCCCTATGCCTTCACATCTAATCTTTTACATCACATCCATTCTCGCCCTATCACAATCCATATACATCTTATCCTATCACATACACTTCTTACCTCATCCCATACACATCTTATCACATCTTAATTCATCTTATCACCTCCTAACTTATTTCATAAGCATCTTATCACCTCTTATCACATCTTATACACCTCTTATCACATCCTATCACATCTCATATCTATTTATAGAATACAAGAGAATTCTTATATTTGATATAAGATTTCTTTACACATTTATTTATGCATGAATTCTATTTAAGGAGATTAATACTTTCGAAGTAAAAATCAATCTTTTATGCATCTTCCTATGCATAAATTCATTTTAAATGAAAATGACACTTTTGAATTAAATTTCAATCTTTTATGTATTTTCCTATGCATAAATTCAATTTAGATGAGAATGACACTTTTGAATTAAAAATCAATCTTAATGCATCTTCTTATGCATAAATTCAATTTGGTAGGAATTACACTTTTAGAATAAAAGAATTTCTCTTATGCATCTAAGTTATGCATAAAATCCATTTATGATGAAAATCACACTTTTAGTATAAAAAGAATATCTTTTATGCATACCTCTATGCATGAAATCCAATATGATAAAAGTAACACTTTTACAATAAAATAATCAACTTTTATGCATACCTCTATGCATGAAATTCAATTATGATAAAAGTAACACTTTTATATTAAAATAATAATCTTTTATGCATACCTCTATGCATGAAATCTAATTATGATAAAAGTACTATTTTATGTTAAAATAATAATCTTTTATGCATACCTCTATGCATTAAAATCAATTATGCATAATATAAAAATCAATTTCTCTAGGATTACAATGAATATCTTTCAATTAATCTAGGATGATAATTCCTAGAATATGGTAGGAAGTCCTCTTTTTATGCTTTGAATGAAATTATTTTATGCGTAATTTTTATAAAAATTTTGCCATAGCTCCGCTGCTATGAGACTGATAAATCTCAAATTTTCTAAGGGATAAAGCTTATCATTAAGAAAATAATTAGAATGATCCCTAATTGGATCATTAATCCATAATGGATTGAATCATCAATATACATAAACTAAAAGCATAGAAAAAAGCCATTAATTTGGCCTCAAGCATAGATTAATCTTGGATTAAGGAAAAGCTTTATGAAAAGCTTCATTTGGATTGAGAATGGATCCTAGTATAGTAAAATTCTTCTATATTTTTTTTCAAAGGGCTCATGCTCTATTTATAGGAGAGGGAAGCTCTAACCAAAGCTAACTGACTTCTAGAATTTTCTAAATTCAGTTTGGTTGAATTTGGACTAGATTTGGACCTAGTTTGGTTACTTTTTGATTCGGTTTGGTTCCATTTTGATTTGGTTTGGTTCAAGAGAGAGGAGAATAAAAATATCACATTATTTTTGAGTTTAAAACTCATTCAAGCATGTGAAATATGCACCTCCTTTAAAGAACTCCCCTTCCTTACATATGTGTCAAAATGGAATCATTATACCCAAATATCTCATATTTTTAATATTGCTCATAGTTTTTTTACTAATAAACCTTGTACATTTTCAACTCTTCATCTTATGTGAAATATGCACCTCCTTTAAAGAACTCCCCTTCCTTACATATGTGTCAAAATGGAATCATTATACCCAAAATATCTCATATTTTTAATATTGCTCATAGTTTTTTACTAATAAACCTTGTACATTTTCAACTCTTCATCTTATGTGAGCATTTACTCATTTTTGGATACCCAAAATATCTCATATCCAAAATATCTCATATTTTTAATATTGCTCATAGTTTTTTACTAATAAACCTTGTACATTTTCAACTCTTCATCTTATGTGAGCATTTACTCATTTTTGGGTATCTTCTTTTACAAATTGGATTTATCTCCTCCCTACACATGGATTGATGCTATTGGCCCATAGGAACCTTAATTGGACCATAATCCAAAAATTTCTGAAAATCTAGACCCTTAGGCTAAGGTCCTTTATACCCATTTCCAATAAATTCTAATTGCACATTGGAAAGTTCTTTTTGAATTTCTGTTTCAGGGAAATTCATTTTAATAATATGAGAAATTTTTCTATCTAAAAATATTCAAAATCTGAATATTCTCTCTCTAGAATATTTTCTCTCTCTATGTCAAAATAGGAAAAGATAAGATCTTTTATATTTCTGAAGAAGGAATTGATTACAGGGGAAGATGCTGGACATCTTGAGAGGCTGGGGAGGAATCTTACATGTTTCATGACATGAAACAGCTTGGAGCCATTCACAGTGTGAAGCAGCTCGTAGCGGTTCACAACGTGAAACAACCTCATTCCCTTTTGCATGCAAATGGTGATACCCTATGGATTTCTATATGCTCAAACATTCCAAGGCCACTCATAATGCATTCAGATGAGTAGAATTGAACACACGTGAAATGTATGAACATGTTTCATGGCGTGAAATGCATACCCCTTTACCTTATAATACCCATTTGGAGTTATTGCTTGGAGATATGTACTCCTAGTCACCCTCCTCCTTTTTACTACCATGGGAACCAAGTTTGTACTTTGGAGCTTGTGGGTATGTGTTGTTGCTTTAGTTCAGAGTGAGAACTTCTAAGCTTTCCTTCCATCCAGCAGAGGAGTACGTCTTACTAAATACTAGTGAACTTGTTTTGTGTCATGTGCATGTGAGTGCACATCTGCATTACCTTGTTCCACCACTTGGCTCAACTTGATCTCTTTGGTGGGTGATATTGGAGGGGTCGCACTCCTTCGTTTACTTGGTTGAGCAGTTTTCTTCTTCCAAACCAAAATCGATACTGCCTTGACACCTGATTTAGCTGGGACCTGAGTCTGCTATGCCTGTGGATATGTCTCTCTTCTATTCTTCTAGAAGTACACACAACATTGGGTCTTGGGTTGGTTTTTGGTGCGCATACCTTTGCATTTACTTGATAGTAGCCCCGTGCTGCTAGTAAGTCTTTTCTAACCCACCACTTTTGAATGTCGAGTGGTGTTCGAGTGTACTTGGGTTGATGCTTCCTCTCCTTATATTGTTTCCTTTGTCTCTTTCCAGTAGCGCTACTTTCTTGATTTGACACTCAGGGGGTTTTATCCTTATCATAGTATCCTTGGGCTTGAAGCTGGGACTTGGGAACCCATTATTTTTTTACCGGATACATTCGCTGCCTTTGCTATGGTTCTCTTGACTGGGGATGATGTTTTGACGAGGATGCCTGTTCTATTGATTCATCTGCTTTGTTTGGCATTGGCAGCTCCATGTCACATGTAACTACTTGTTTTCCCTTGTTAAATGGACTCCATAATGGGAGGGTGATGGTTTCTTTGGCATCATTGAGTTGTACTTTCCGTTTTGCCCATTGGATGTGACAGTTGGTGGTGCAAATCCAAGATCGTCCAAGAATCATCTCCTCTTCCATGGTTCTTGCAAGCATAACAAATACCTTTCCGACCAAGGGATTATTTCTAATGGAGATGTTAACATTCAAAAATCCCATTGTTTGTGTAACACATAGATGCACATTGCGAACTCGTGCATTAGTTGCCTCTAGGGGGGGGTTTGTTTAGAGCTACCCATGTCTCATAAGAAATCAAGTTATGACTTGACCTCGTATCAATCAATGCGATGCTTGTCGTGTGACTACCCTTTGTAGAGACATTTTTTTTTCACCATTTCCTGAGGCGTTGGGTGCTGCTGTTGTAACCTTGCGGTCCAGACCCTTCTGTGTTGGAGGCTTCATCCTCTGTTTCCTTTTCTCTTGGTTGCACATCTATCATGCACACTAAGGTGGTGGGAATGATTCTCGATTCAACGTATTTGGTTCCTTTGGGGGATAACACATCTATGGTGGCAAGTACATGCATCCAATTTTCACTAAAGTCCAGAGGTGGAAGCGATGCGTACATTTCGATCTCTTCCTCTTCTCGTGAATTCTCCCTAACTCATTGGCAAACTTGTAAGGATGTAGTTTGTTCTGTGGTGGTGACTGAATCATCTCTAAATAATTTCCCTTCCATGGGGTTTGCCTTCCATGTATGGAGATTGATTTTAAGAATTTATGAATCCTTCGAATATACACTTGGTCTAATGCCCAATCATGCACCACCTTGGCTTCCCTCATGGTGAAGGGCCTGCCTAAGATAATATCATATGAATCTGGCTAGCATAGAAAGTCCATTACAACAAATGTATGAGGGTAACGGAACGAAAAGACCTTAAGCCAAACGTTCTTTAATAGCCCATAGGTCTTGAAGATGTTCCGTCCGCCATCTTGAGTGACGACTAGATCTATCCTTTCAAATTCCGATTTTCCCCCAGTTTTCCCAACATCTCTTGGGTGATGATGCGCACACCCGCACCTCCATCCAGGATAGCAAGTCCTTGGTACCCGTTATGGTGGATTGGAATTGTGGCATTGGTGTCATCACTCTCATAATACTAGCCCTATTGGTTGACAAGTATTTTGATGTATCTAGGTTCTCCCCCTTCCTCAAGTGCTAGGCTTTTCTCTACTAGAGGTGACTGGCTCTCCTTTGTATTGGACATTGGGTTTATTCTTCCTTCTACCTAGTCCTTGACATCTGTCCATAATGTCAGTGCGTAGCAATAGTCCCAATGGCATTTTGACAATTGTGGATAGTATGGTTGAGAGACTACCTATGTCTCTAGGTTCTTTGGCAAGTGAGTGCTCCTTCCATGTGTTAGTTGCATATTCAACCCTAGGGGATGAATGGATCGATAAATCTTGATTTGCCTCCTCAAACATTCTTTCCATGAGGTCGCTATTAGTCCCTTCTTCAGACTCTTCTAGAATTGGAGTAGGCATATCCAACTTCCTTTCTTTAAATAGCTCATTTCGTGTGGATACATTGTATCCCTAGCCTTGTTAGCCCTAAATTTGACTTCATGGTTGCGTTGACATTCCTAAACAAGGGCCTTAGCTTGCTCAAGCTTCCCTATTTCTTCTTTAGTATTAGGATATTCTCCAACACCTTTGTGGGTTGTTGGTCTCTCTTTTGGCTGCTCATTTGGTTTTGGCACTTGGTCATCTCCTTCCCTTGATTGAGTGGATTTGGTGTGTCAATGGTATCTTCCTTAGATCCATCCTAAATTATGGCCATGGTATCACCCTTGCCCACCTTTTTCACTCTTCTCCTTCGTTCTTCCCGTCTTAGAGGTAACACCTCCTGGGTTTTTCTCTTTGTCCACTTGTTTTGCTTGTGCGCATGTCAAGACATTCAATGGCGTGATGTTTTCAGGCTGCACACTTATAGTCCTGATGGTGGCATGGTTAAAAGTAGAAGTAGAGGCATTGATGCAATATGGGTAGTCCTTGATTAAATGATCAACACCACACTTAACACATGAAAGTGTTGGGATGGCATTGGTCTACACTGTGATAGTCTAAGTTTGGCTAGCATTAGCCACATTTTTAAAAGTACAATCCACTACTCGATGAGGTCCATTACAATGAAAACACTATATAGGTCTTCTTCTCATAGTTGAGTTTGTCTTTTCCTTTCCACTCTATACCGTGGTTTGAAACACTGGTACTGGCATGCTATTTTGTAAGACATAGTACTCCGGTGTGATCTCCGTGGTTTCCTCATAGTAGTCATTATTGACTTCTACCTCACGCATGACTTCTCCTTCTTCCAAGGGCTCCTCAATCAACACTTGGTTGATCTTGGCATGTGGAGGCTGTGGTGGTAGGACAAGTGGTGGTGGTAATAGTGATAAGTGCTGCATTCTGAACATCCCCCTTGGTAAGTAGGATGCATTAGTTTGCATTGGAGGTGCTGGTAAGGCTAGAGGCACTCTGTTGAGAATCATGGATCAAGCTCTCACAAAACATCTACCTAATCATGCACTAATCCTACACTAATCACAACACTAATTCTAAGGTGGATAGAAATGAAAGAAACTCATAATGAGTGTTCTAATTAAGTTGCACACTCAAGTACATTTAGACACCAAGATGAATTAGCTTGGATACATAAAGAGACTTGAGATAAGTGCAAGTGATATTCCATTGCTTGAAATGTCCTCCTTTTATATATGAGGAGAGTACAACTTAGGTTTGTATACGAATGTGGGATATATCCCTTTGCTCATGTGGCTGCATGCTATGCTTTGTACTTTCTTGGCTTACTCAACTCACTCCCTACTTTTTCCTTGTGCTCTTTAGCACCACATTTCTTAACACACTCTGGGTGTTGGTAGTTGTGCTAGAGGTTGGATCCTCATATATTTGCACATGGCAGTGTCATGGTTCCCTAGTCTTTGACAGTGAGCACAATAAAGTAATTGCCTTGGTAATTCATTTACTCATGTGATTTTGTTTACAGATAGAGAACCAAATCAACTCTCTCCAGGGGTAGAGATGGGCATTCCCTGATGCTTCTCTCCCATCCCTGACCTTTAACTTCTCCAAGATGGCATTACTAAGTTCCTTGACTGTCATGTTGCCAACTTGCCTGTTCTTGGATCTCGTGTTGTCCTCATGACTAGATACTCGTGATGTTGCTGCTACCGAAGATGCCTTGGCGTCTTCTGGTTGCGAAAACTCAAGCATGTTATCCTCATATTCAATCACCAACTTACAGCACGTATCTAGAGTGGTCGATCGGGCTAACACCATATAATGATGTATCTTATGATCTCGAACTCCTCTCCGGAAGCAGTTCAATTTCTGATATCATCAGTTAGCCTTTCCCTCACTTTCCATCTTAAGTTCAAGTGTTTGAGCCGAGAAGCATAATCTCGCATGGACTCATTGTCTTGTTGCTTGATGTTGTGGAGCTGTGTCACAAGACTCCACCTATCACCACTTCGAGAAAAGCTCGGTGTATGAACACTTTTGTAAGTCGAGTGAAATTGCCTTTATTCTCAAGCTTTAGGGTTCGATACCATTGGTGGGCTTTCCCTTATAGGGTCAGAGAAAAATCATGTATTATGGTTACATCACTCACCGGCCCACATGTTTCATAGGTTGACTCAAAGATCTCTATGTGTTGGATCGGGTCCCCATCACCTGAGAATTTTTACACCATCTTTGTAATGATGTGTGGCTTCATCTGAGATGGTCTAGATTCAAGGGCACTACCTAGTTCCCTAACCATGCCTCTACCCATTTCTACAGCCATATTCAACAGATCCACCCTTGTGACCGCATTTAGATCTGTGTTAGGATCCACAATTGGCCTTCGAGGAGCTACCCTCCCTACCTAGACCTTGTCCTCTTCCTGCATTGGTTCTTCTATTCAATTTGGGTCTATGGTTGCGTCCGAGTAAATCCTCATCACTTGGCTCATTGTTGTTAGCGGCCTCATCCCACCTTTTTGGATTAAAAGTTTCATGCTCTGCAAGAATGTGGGATCATTGATCATTTCTTGTATATTGTCTCTTGTGTAGAGCCGATCCTCTCCTCTTATAGATGCCCTAGGTAGATTCTCCACCTCTTCTTGCATTTCAGGGATTTCATCAGTCCTTGGTTCCTCATTGATGGGTTCTAGGGTTGGTATCCCTCCTTCTTTCATCACCATCCACATGTTGTTAGTGGCATTTCTAGAGGTTTCTATATCCTTGCCATGTGGTCGAAACAGATTCAAATTATCCATCTCCCTCTATTTCGCCATCGTTCTTCACGTATTGAGCTCTTGTTTTTTTAAGCTCAGTAGCCACAATTGTCGCTCTACTTCAACCATCTTTAAGTCCATTTCCACTTCCTCCGATATGGAGAAGAAGATTTGACTTTTCTTGGCATCATTTTTCTTATCCCTCATAACCCTAGGGGTCATCCCACTAATCCTCACTATGTTAGCATTCTTGGGGTCAGAAGGTTGGGTTGGTAATTCCGGTCTTAGACTGAGTCCACACTTGTTGACGAGCCGTGCGTGCAAATTGCACTTCATCTTGCGTGCTGTGCTAGAGACCAAAAAACCCCCTAGCCATATCAAAGATTCCGCTAAATCTCGCAAGAGAAGAGGGTTTTTCTTCCTCTCCAAGGCTAAAGAATTTTAGCCCTTCTTCCATGGATTCCTCACTACTTATTTCTATGGTGGTTAGATTTCTCCAAGCTGCAACAATCAATTGAGTGTTCGCCGAGCGACCTGAACCAACACTTCTTTGGTAGGAAGAACCTAAGTGATTTGATGCACTGTCGTCACTCACGAGTAAGGTCATCTCCAAGTGGTTTCCCTGACCTCAAGTACATGAGAATGTGTTTTGATATGCTAAATCACTACTCTAATCGCTACGATTGGTTTTCTGTCAGCAGGTTGACTCTTCTTGTCGCGTGAAACATCAGATCTCCATGAAACAACAGACTACAGTTTATGTCGTGAGTGAGAAGTAGCAGACTACGGTTCACATCGTGAACTGTGTTTCATGCCATGAGAAACTTGTGTTTCACACTTCAAAATTTTAGCTTAGAATTGCAGTAATTTGAGTTGAGGCGACTCCTATAGTGTACTTATGAACTTATCTTACCACACTGGTCTGACAATTCTTACTTCGTAAAAAGACTTTTCTTGTCATGAAGTAGTAGGTCTCTGTGAGCTAGCAGAGTGTGGTTCACGTCGTGAACCAGATGGTGTTTCATATCGTAAAGTATTTTGCTGCACTTTCATGTGATGAGGTTTTTGGTGTTTCTTTGTGTTAGACGTGTCAGGAGGATAAGGTGCCTTAACTTTAGTAAGGTAATCTCAAAGTTTATGGCGCTGATGCCAAGAGTGTTTCACATCGTAAAATAGTAGATTATGGTTCACATCATGAACTGTTTCTTGCACGTTCACGTGTTAACAGTCGTGTCAACTTAATGATGTTTAGAGTGTGATTTCCCTATCCAAAATATCTAGAAAGGTTGTGCCAAGCAATTGGAATGCAATGCAAGTCACCAACACAACCAATGGCTCGTTGTTTTTGTAATTTTTATGATTTTTTTGGAAAAAAAAAGAACAAAGCGTGTCACGAACTGCTAGCTCACACTTTAGAAATTGGTGACAAAAACAACAAAATTGAAAGTAAAACCAAGTGTAGCTTTCCTCTAGGCAATACCAAGTACTCACCCACACTTCCAAACACATGATTTTCCACAATGACTCTAATTTCTTCTCTTCCATACAAACCTTATCTACACAGTTTTTCACAATGCACCTTCAAAATGCAAAGGCAATAGTGAATCTTGCATAGTGGGACCTGGAGCTCTAAGACGATGGAAGAAACAATGGTGTTTTCCTAGAAGCGACACAAAAAATGTTATGGGCTACATCACCTCCCAAGAGATAACTCTACCCATTCACAATTAAAAGAAGCAATAGACAACAACTATCATTGGGTATTTACCAATGCTTTGAGCTCACGTCCCTTGAGGCTCTCCAAGCTCGCTTTTGGAAGCTCCACTCCTCCAATCTCCACCTCCAATCTCCACCTCCACGCTGTCACCCCACAGAGTCGCTCACACCACAATGCAAGGCAATCTTCCTCTCACTCTCCAATACAGATGCATAGAAGAGGAACATGCACTAGAGTACACACACACACACACACACACACACACACACACACACATGAGACAAATCAAGTGCTCTCATAGCACAAAGGGGGATTGTTTTCTTTTATATGAGAAATTATCTTTTATACATCTAGCCCTTATTCACACTTGGGCACCTAAAACTTACTAACTAAGGCCTTGGGTGGCCAGTATCTCAAAATGTATAACTTTTATAGTGCCTTTACATAACACTTGTTAATGTCCTCAATTGGAGGAGCATCTTTGTTAATACAAAATGGGATTATCATTAGTCGAATAAAACTAGTGGTTTCAACAGACACCTTTTATTGGAAAGCCATCAGAGATGTAGTGCCACCTCAAGAGGTTGCATAAGAAGAGACCAAAGCTATAAAGCCAACCACCGGGAGGAAGACGAATAAAATTACAAAGCGGAGAGCTTTAGGACACCTCTAGCAGACAGTTGAGCTAAGGCATGTCTAACATTAACGAGTGCGGCCAGACATCTTAGCAAACACTCATCGTGGTCAATAGTAGAGCTCTGGTATGAGCACAATGCTATCTAGCGCCTACCAAAATAAAATAGGGTGTCTTAAGTAGTGATGGGCAACCAACTAGCTACCTAAATCAATGGACATTAATGAAACATCATTGATGCTTCATTGACATTAATGAAGCATCATTGATGCTCATTTCATACTTGAATGACATGAGAGAATTGACTCCCTTCGGAGCCCAACCAACTATCGGTGTCTATGCCTAACTAATTCACTTCGTGTAATCTTGAAAGGCAGTCCCAATGTCGTAAAAATTGATAGTTGGTTGAGTCCTAAAGGGAAGATGAGTCGTTCTTGAGCTTACCTTGAAGGGCAAAGCGGTAAAGTATGTCATAGTTTGTATATTTTTTAGAGTGGTAACCCATATGGGTTCTGATCCTTGCGTAATAGCACGTAGAAAAATAAAACAATGTGTCTTGAGTAGTGATGGATAAACATCTAGCTATTGCAAGACAATAATGTAAATCGATGGGTCCACAAATAAAGTTGCCTTACAAGTGAGCTAGCAAGAGCAAGGAGGACATACAGAATAAGACAAAGGCTATCCATTAATTCACATCATGTGATTTGACATAGCTAAGTAGGCAAGAGGAAAAATGTGTATTACTGTCACACTTAATACCTTCATGAATGTGGGATTAGCAATTAACTGAGTATTTTTAGCACTATGCATTGGAGTCAAAAGTAACAATAACCCAATCCTACCGCCACAGTATGTGTGTAAGTGAGTAATTGGAAAGTCAACCAATCCCAAATTTCTAAGAAATTAATCGTGCTCCATTAATTACACTAAAATCCAAGGAATATTGCAAGAGAAACTCATCTTTATAAAGTTGAGAGGATTATTAAATGGTTCTCGCCATTTTAAGTGAAAACACTTATCCATAATATATTATATGAGTATGTGTGTTATGGAAATATATTTTAAGTGCTCTTAAAAATACTATTCTACCCTTATATTAATATCATGGGTGATGCCATTATATAAATATTAATACGTTTGGTATACATTGACGTATGGTTGGGGCCTCCAATGTTTGTTACAGTTTGGTTTGTATGGAAGGGTGATTCCTAGGTTACTTACGACGACTGGCAAACATGTGTGTGGTTATGGTTTGTCTACGTATGAAATATATGTTTACCAATTTATTGTTGGTAGGTGAAGAGGATTCAAAAGGTTGAGAATTCACACATTATTATTATTTGGCACACATTTGTGTAAACAAGCTTTGTATATACATATGCTAGCTTGTGCACATTTTGATTTATTTTGGAAAGCCTTGGTTTATCAAGCTTAGACTTGAACTTTAATATTTTTGTAAAGCGTGATATGCTTTAACCCTAGCCTCAATTTATGGACACTCTATTTTGAGCATAAGAGGGTGTTGTGCAAGTAAAAGCACCTTTTTTGTGTTTTTGGAGGCTATGGCCTATTTTGGGAATAAAGTATTATTATGTAAATACTCATGTGTGTGGGGAGAGGCCACACACAACATGAGGGGGGATGATTGCACCCAATGTTTGAGTCTTGATATTGAGCTAAGTATTTTATTTGTTATTCATCCATGTTATCCCGTGGACCTCTTGCCCAACCCTCTAACGAGGAGGCTAGGGACCCTTCGCTAGCCTCCCCAAGAAAGTTATCGGGACCCTTCACTAGCCTCCCCAAGAAAGTTATCCCTTACGGGAATCGAACCCGTTTCTTCGACATGAGAAGACGAGTGGTATCAAAGCTATGGGTCTAGGAAGATTGAGGCAAGGTTTAAAAGCTTGAAGGCTTAATTCAAAGGCTTGAAGAGTTGTAGGTTATTAACCAAAGGGCAAAGACCAAGAGATAAAGGGGGTGGCAAACCACTCTATAGAAACACCAAACCATAGCCTCTCTTTGATCTAATAATGGAGGGATGAAGAAGTTCTATGAATCAATTTTCTTTAAAAAAAGGCTCTGAATCACAAGCTTGAATTTGTGAAGTGACAAATTAAACTTTATTATCTTCATCTTCTTCTCCATGGGCGGCAACGGCAAGCAATAGCCTGATTTTCTTCCTTCTCTACTAATCGCGCTACACGGCTTTACTGTAAGAGAAGACGTTGCTTTATTTGTAGGCTTTGTAAGCTTTATTAAAAGCTTAATATTATAAGCTTACATTATAAGCTTATAACCATTATAAAGCTTATATTTCATAAGCTCAAAAGCTCTCAAAAATCACAAATAGAAAGGGAGCTCAATTATTGGGAAAAAAATAAATTTTCAGGTTTGCATGAAATTACCGAAAGGTTTACATTTCTTTTTTGTAAAAATTGGAAGCCTCTTGCAAAAAAAAAATTGGACATCAAAGGGGATCGAAAATCGGAAATTCTTGGAAGGTGTTATCTTTGGTTTTGCTTTCTGCATCACATCAAGCTTCGGTAGGATTTTGAAGTGGCTTTAAAAATCTTGCCAAAGTCAACCGAACCTCAAGCTTCTTGACCACGCTCAGATTTTATTCGAAATTGGGGTAAAAGGATAGTGTCAAGATCAACCATTTGATGACTTCAAACCTGAATTCGACACAGTTCAAAAGCTAAGTTTCTTGTCTTTATTTATTTATTCGCATTATTAAATTACACTTTATTTATTTATTTATTTGCAATGGCTAATCTACCTGCACAACCCCCTATGCAAGAGAAAATTCATTAGGGAAAATTCGAGCTCCAAATGGGCTAGGTAAGGGCCTCAATACTAGCTATTAACTTTCTAATAGATCCCCACACAATTTTTCAATTGTCAATAGTCTCCCTCCCCCCCCCCCCCCCCCTCTCTCTCTCTCTCTCTCTCTCTCTCTCTCTCTCTCTCTCAGAGTATATAAAAAATGATCACGTGGACTTACTTCCTCATGTTGCCATGAAATCCTGTAGTTGAATTGGCAAGATAACATTGCTTTGCCTCAGTATCTACAATAATTGAACTTAAGTGTCCACTACAAAATTCAATAAACAGTATAAGACGGTAAACCTAGTATCTATGTCAAAATACCACAAGTACAATTTAGGTCACATGACACTTATGCCTCATGGTAGGCCATTACAAAGATCTAGGCATGGTCCAAATCTACGTGCCTAAATCATGGACATATATCCACGTAGGAAATATCCTTTGAGACCAGAAGCGGGGATATACGAGAATCCAAAATATATACCCTACGATGAGCTTCCCATGGCAGATTTGATAAAACCAGACTGCACAAATAATTAACATCATATTACTTCGAGAAAGAATAACACTTTAAATTAAAGTTTAGGGCATGGAACATAACAAACCTTAAAACAGTCTGCATCACTCTGTCATTAACCTCCTTATGCATTCTGCATAACACCTCAATCTCTTCCATCTCGAAAGGGAAGTATTGAGGAGTGTCTCACACCGGAAACCTCACAACGAAGGAGGGAGAAAAATAACTAAAAGCCTGGACATTAGAACTATGTAATTCTTGAAATTCATCTTCTCTCCTTGCCCTTTCAATTCTCTCCATATCAGCCTTCCTATTTCTGGCTTTGTTGTTATCCATTTGTACATTTTGCCGTGTGCCACGTGAATGATTTCTCTTAGTCTCTACAGAACTACATCCAGAGGGGGAGCTCTCCAAGATATCTTTCATCCTTGTGTCAATGAGGCTCATTGGCTCTAGGGCTTGTCATATCTGAGCCTAAAAAGTCGTAGAGTACATGTCCTTTGACATTACTGTTACTTTGTATGCTTGGGTAGCTAAAACGTAGCTGTCCTGGAAATGCTCAATGAGCCAATCCTCGACAGCCTCATGCAAGCACCCAAACGCCGATCCCTACTAACACACATCATAGCGGTTCCTTTCACAAACACATATCATAGCGGTTCCTTTCACAAATAGAGCTGACAAGGCATTGAAATGGGAGCTTCGGAATGGCGCACTGCATGTGCCTTTGCAACTTTCACAATTCACGTAAGATGGACCTATGCGACTTGTACCTTCGAGTCCTCATCGAGCAAAGGCTGGAAATATTTTTTCCTGGTCCAGCTTCCTGAGCTTTCTACCCTATTTTCGGATCCTTAGACAAGGAGGCCCTCGATGTCTTCTTTGTCCGCACCATCTATAAAATATTTAGACAGATGGCTCAAATGACTAAGGAAAGTTTTTGGATAAATATCACTACAACGCGATATGTAGAAATTGAACATACTCGAACCCAAACATCCCATTGTACTGCATTCACAATCAAAGAAACTACAAAATGCCAAAAAAACTCAAATAAAAAACAAAGATTAAATTCACTACAACATGATGGAAAGAGTTCTATCACGCAGCCCCCCCTATCACATTGTATTGAATTCGTGTTAAAGAAAACTGCAACACATAAAATTGGCTCAAAGGACCAATAAGGATAAATTTTGGACAAAACTCACTACAATGCGACAAGGAGACTTCCAACACACTGAAAACCCCATATCGTGTTGTATTGCATTCACAATATCAAAGGAACTACAACACGCAAAATAGGCTTAAAGGACCACTAAGGACAATTTTTGAACAAAACTCACTACAACGCGATAACAGGACTTCAAACACATTGAGTCCCCCATATTGCGTTGTACTGCATTCACAATCAAAGAAACTCCAACACACAAAATAGGCTTTAAGGACCACTAAGGACATTTTTTAAATAAAACTCACTACAATGCGATAAAAGGACTCCAAACACACTGAATCCTCCATATCGCATTGTACTACATTCACAATCAAAGGAACTCCAACACGCAAAAAAGGCTCAAGTCACAAATAATGAAAACATATTCGATAAAATTCACTACAACGCGATAAGAGAACATCCAACACGTAGAATGTTCCATATCGCATTGTATTGAATCAACAATGAAGCAAACTCCAACATGGAAAATTGGCCCAAATACAATGCGATATGCAAACAAACAACATATTCAAAACCAGTAAATCGCATTGTGTTGCATTGTAACATATTTGGAGTCAATGCACTACAGTGCGATGGGAAGAGTTCCAACACATTGAAACCCCCATATTGCATTGTATTGACTTCATAATAATGAAGGAAACTTGCTCGGGAGTCCACATAGAAAAGGAAGAAGAAGACATGGTGCAAGTCAATAAACATTGTATTTTGAGAAATGGACACTTACTCGTCTCAACAGGATGTCATCCACCCATGAAGGGATGAGATGGTGTAGACAACGGAGAGCAGATCATCACAGGGACGAAATTGATTAAAAGATGATGTTATTTATGGAGAGATTGACGCTTAATTCGACGATTTAGGGTTTAACAAAAGGGGTCCCACCTTATGTAGATGTGACATTGCATGATGACATTGGCATTAAGTGCATGTGGCATGCAATGATACAATTGTGAATGCATGAGTGACACACATGTGTCTATCACTTGTGTGAACGAATATGGATGACCGCAAGTGAAATCTTGCCACGTGTAAAGACGATTAGATACCGCACGCACTCCCACATGCATTATTTATAGTGTGAGTTTCAAGCACTCTTGGCTTTTTTTTTTCATGCAACTATTTTCTCACTCTTGCTTGCTCCTCTCCGATGGTGCGATCGGTGTTGGCAATTCTCTCGATCTTCCCGACAGACATTGATTCGTGTGATAGTATCCAACCCTAAGGCAGTTTTAAGGTCAGTTGAGTTCTCAAGTCTTATTGGTCTTAGAATGTTCATTTTTGTATGATTATGAGTGCCATTCCTTCTTTTCCTATGCAAATCATGTTTAATTGATAAATAATTTTGAGCTTCAGTACAACACAATGTAGGGCTTCACTCGTGAACATCCACCCTAAATCACGTTATACTGACTTGCATTATACAAGGTCAGTATAGTGCGAATTCGAAAGAATATGGGTGATCTCCGGCCCATACTCTCATTTTTAGTAGAAATGACTTTGAGCTTCAGTACAACGCGATGTAAGGCTTTATTGGAGAACGTCCACCCTAAATCGCCCTTGCTAGATAAGCTCAAGGGAGCTTAAGTCTTTAGCAAGATTGACCTAAAGTCTGGTTATCATCATATTCGAATGGATGAAGGGGGTATCTTCAAGACTGCCTTTTAAATTAGAACCCAAACCGGTCATTATAAGTTTTTAGTTATGCCATTCAGTTTGACTAACGGTCTGGCTACTTTCAATAGAATGATAAATAGAATATTCTTGAAATATCAAAATTTTTTGTAGTGCTTTTTGGTGATATCTTGGCTTTTAGTAAGAATCATCAAGAGCACAAATAGCATTTAGAAAAAGTGTTTCCACTTCTTCAAGCGAATCAGCTCTATGTTAATTCTGAAAAGAGAAAATTCTTTCAAGAGGAAATTGAATACTTAGGACACATTGTTTCTGTTGATGGTATTTGAGTAGACCCTAAAAATATCGAAAGCATTGCTAATTGGCATAGACCGCATGATATTCAAGAACTTTGATCTTTTCTTGGATTATGTAGCTACTATAGGAAGTTTGTTAGAAATTTTACATATCGTTTAACTGAACTCCTTAAGAAAGCTAGACATTTTGATTGGACTAGACAGGATCATTCCTTCTCTAAGCTTAAGAAAGCATTGACTTACTAATGCAAGTGGACATGGCTTTGGTGCTATTCTTATGCAAGATGGACATCCCATTGCTTATGAAAGTCATAAGATTAAACCAGTAGAAAGAAATTATAGTATATATGACAAGGAATTAGTTGTTGTTGTTCATACTTTAAGACTTTGGAAACATTATTTAATGGGATCTGAATTCTTAATCAAGACAAACCAACAGAGCATTCATCATTTGTTGACCCAGTTAATCTCTGATCAACATATCAAATGGGCGTCATTTATCCAGAGTTTTCAACCCATGATTCAATATCAACCAAGAAAAGAAATTGTTGTGGCGCAGATGCTTCAAGTAGACGTCCTAGTATTCACAACATTTCTATTATTCAAAGTGAATCATTGAGTCCTATGAGAGAATCCTATGATATGGACCCAAATGTTGCTGAGGTTTGGACTAAACTTAGAGACAATAATTGGAACCCTATTGGTGATTATTCATGCCATGATTGGTTATCTTTTCTTCCAAAAGAGATTGTCTGAAAGGTTGTGTATTACACAACCTTTTAGAGAATTCATATTGGAGGAAATGCATCAACCACCAAACATGGGTCATCAAGAGAAAGAAATTATTGTGGCAGATGCTTCAAGTAGACATCCTAGTATTCACAACATTTTTGTTATTCAGAGTGAATCATTGACTCCTATGAATGGTCTTTTGATGAGTTATTTGGTTTGAATAAATCATTTTCTTGCAAGTTCCTATTTTCTCTATTTTCCTAGAATTGGATCCGTGTCAATGTGTGTATATGAATGTATATGTGTGCATGTTAGTATTCGTGCGTGAAATGGAAGTAGTAGACTAAGTGTGCACACTCACGTGCAACATATAACATGTGTGTGTGTGTGTGTGTGTGTGAGAGAGAGAGAGAGAGAGAGAGAGAGAGAGAGAGAGAGAGGGGGGGGGGGTTGTTGAAAGATGAATAGGGGTTAGAGAGAGAAGCAATAGAGAAAGAAGAAAACATACTAAATGGCCTATGGAGCTTGAAGGAGAAAGTGTTTAAGAGAGCTATCATCATGTACAAGGTGCATTTGTATCCAAGATAGTGTAGGTGGAAACTTATGGTTCATGTGGTGTCTTAGCTAGTGCCCATAAGGTGCAACTCTCCTTCAGACATCTATTAAGCTAGGTGTGTTATTGAGATTCTACACATGTTATAGTTTAGGTGGAGACGTGTGGCTTATGTGTTGCATGGCTAGTGCCCATAAAGCACAATTATCCTTTAGTTAAGCATCTAGTAAGAAAGGTGTTCTTAAGATTCTACACAAGATGTGGTTGGCATTGCCAACTTGGGACCAAGATTCTAGGGAGAGAGGAGCTATGAAAGACAATTTCATAATTTGTAATCTATAGTTAAAAGACATATTAGTGAGTCTCCATGAATTGTGATCTACAACTGAGGCATCTAGTTCAAGAACTATAGGAGGTGAAAAAGACAAGACTTTGGTCATTTGGAGGTAAGTTCCTTAATCATAGTTATCGTTAGGGTTTTACTTTAAGAATAAAAGCTAATGATAGTATCTATAAGATCGGGTCATTAACAAAAAGAGAATGTGATTGGTATTCTATAGGGGTATTATGGGTTGTAGGCTGTAAGAATAAAACTAGCTCCACAGACTTTTAAGAGTAGATAAAATTTAAGATCCTTCTATAGCAAAGGAGTTAAGATCCTCTAGTGCTTTAGATTTAATCAACTGTAAAGTAGAATAGAACTGTAGTTTCTCTAATCTTTGCATGTTTGCTAAGAAGCTAGTCATTGAAGTGTAAAAGAGGAATAATAGAGGGCTCATCTGTGAGAACTTCAAAAAGTTTAGGGTTTTGAAGACATTAAAAGGGTTTCAATGGCTTTTGAAAGGATTTAATTGTTAGGAAGAAGATGTAGTTCTTCTACAATGAAAACCAATGTAAATGAGTTAAGTGGTTATATCCTCTTAGAGGAGGCCATAAAGTTATGTAAATGAAAAAACAAAGATACAGCCCTAGAATAACCCCCCACCAAAAAAAAAAGAGAAATGAGATATTGTATTGATTTAGGACTTGTATAAAATTTGAGAGAGATTTTTTTAAAAGAGAATCCAGGTTACTAAAGAGAAAAAGTGAAACAAGGTTACACTCATCTTATGAAAAAATAAGGATCATGATACAAGATGAAAGACAAATATTTTATGAAAAAAAAAGCATGAAATAACTCCTTTAAATAGAAAGGCTATTGATAAGATATAACTTAACTACTAATTGACTTTTTCAAGCATTAATCGTTACATACTAAAATGAAAACTTAGAAAAAAACTCACATAATATAATTAATAGAAATGCAAAACAACATTTTAATGCCCTATTGAAGTTATTTATGAGCAAAAAGGATGATAAATTTGAGTAATTAAGCTCCTATGAAGAAGTTTATTAAGAGATTGAAGGCAAGGATAGAGAAAAGAGGGAGGCATGTGTTGGAAAGAGGGAGGCATGTGTTCACTTCGGATGATTTGCTCTGTTGAAGAGGAGGTTATGCTGCTCTGTTAGAGGGTTTATGAGGATGTTGCCGTTATGGGAGAGAGAGCATGCACACACAGAGTTGATCACGTATGAGAGACTGGCATCGACCACAATGGGGATAGAGCTTATGCAAAACACACACACAGACACTCTCTCTCTCTCTTCTCTCACACAAACACACACACACACGTGCGTGCACGCGCACACCCCCACCCACAAATAAAGAGGAGCAAAAATTTATCTTTTGCTCACCATATCTCGCGCTCTCTATCTAACACAATGCAGTGATGAGAGAAGCCAAAAAGAGTGAGGAAGACTTCTAATCTAAAGAGAGCGTGATAGTAATCGTAATGGCAAAAATAATCAACTCCACACACTTGCTAAACCTAGAGGCTTTGATACCAACTTGAAAAATCGTGCAAGTTAATCAAGTAACAAACTTCATGATTAACAAAGATAATGATGCTCTAATCACAATTAGTTGTTCACAATAATTAGCATAAACAAGAGTCTAATATCATTGCAAAAGTTATCACTCAAAATGAGCTTGGGGTTATATCAATTTATGGCTCTTCATAATCCACAATCATCTCCACAAATCTCTCTATCAAATATCCACAAATCACTCCATCTACCCATGATTCTCTCAATCACATCCATGAATCTCATCTTTTACGATGTCACTAACCAAATCAACCTTTGGACAATCAACCACATACCATTTGAAATCCTAAGACTTATGGCCCTTGACACCATCACATGCGCACACAATTAACAAGGCTCATGCTCTCCCCCTCATAACACACACGGTCCATCACAATAATTTCCAACAAATAGAGAAATATGTGTGTATATATATAAAGAGAAAATGAAAGGAAATATTACACGTAATACCTCAGCTGAGGCTGCCAGTCAAAATAGATTGAATCTTGATAAAACAAAACATCAGAGGCAAGCTCCACAACAAACTAAGCAAACTGTTGAGGTTCCCAATTGTTGATATCAAAGCCAAGCTCCCTCAATACAGAGATGATGGATGAAAAGGCCCCCAGTTACATCTTAAGTATGACATTCTTGTACACTCTGCCCTTCCATTTTTAAAACAAACTCTAGCCTGACCGTTCTGGATAAAGGATACCCTTGACATGACCTCCTTGAAACATATTAATAGGATGCCTCACCTCCTTGATAGCTCTAGAGTGGGTATACAGATACATGACCAAAGTCTAAGATATATCAAAAGGTCGATTACAACAAATGGCATGCATGGGAAGCAGGGTCGAAGCCATGACACCACCCTAAAAACAAGACACTGATAGGAAAAGAGAAGGTTGAAGTCTCACTTTGATTTTACTTCAGAGTTCTGCATCCGTAGTAATTCTTTAACCACAAGCTTCACACTGCCGTTGTTCTCAGAAAGAAGACGGCGGTTCATCTCTGCATCATAGAAACCCTGCACCACCATGACCAAAGTTTTAAGAAAAGACAGCACACCTTAACTCATAAAACCACTTGCGTTATGTTGTTTGCAAGTGCTTCAAATAGTTATACAACACATTTGTAGACATCAAGCTTACCATCTCCTCCAGGTCATCGAGTATATGGTCCCAACCCGAGGCAGTAACAAGGTCATCAATCGCGCATTGCACTTTGTTGTCATTCTTATGGAGCAGCTCCCGATTTAAAGTTTTCTGTGTGAAGCCCATGGAGCTCAGCTTTTCCAAAAGAACATCTTCCTGTTTCCTGCTCACACCGGCAAATGGCACAGGCCCCATCAGCTGATGCCCACCAACATATGATGCATTGGTCATGGCAGAACAATCCTGTGGTTTTGCAGATTGCTCGTGGAGGAGAATGGGATCGATAATCTTGCTTGGCCTCTCTACAAGGGAAAAGCCCCCACCACCCAGTTCGCTTTTGACCACGTCCAGGCTATCTTCAACAGCTGTTTCTACTGCCAGTCGAACAGGAAGTGCAGGTTCAGATGCAGGCTCCTTGACTGTACTAAGCCCATCAATGCTGATACTAAGCGTTACTGGCAGCGACACTTCCGCTGTCATTGGAGGTGAAATCTCAGGTAAAGAATTCCCACCTTTTGGTACCACCTTCACAATTTAAAATACACAATAAATCAGTAAAACAATGAAACAGTGCTCTGCATTGCCTGTGGTATAAAACACACAACTGTTTACCTGGATTAAAACCCATACCCTCTGCCCAAACTTCTGGCCTGATGGTGCCCTCAATCGCCAGTGAGAAACATAGCGGCCAGGGCACACCGGTGCCACAAGATCTACAGATGCATCGATTTCTTCTGCACAAGGTAGCCCCTCTTCAGATAACTGCAGGTGTGCCCTCGAGAGTGTTACACAAGAGATGTGAAAACCACAATTGATCAATTTCCCTACTGTTAGGCATCAAGGATACATGATTACCTCTAGAGTTGACGGTTTGTCAGATCCTAAAACGTCCCCACCAACATGAACCAGCTGTGTTGCATGGGGCCATGGAAGTGTGCCGATGTTCCGTAGTCGCCAGATCTTCGTGAAATGAGTTCCTCCAGCAACCTCGATTCCATCAAAGATGGTGACGTCTCGTACAAATCGCGCATCCAGCTTTGCATTGACATGATCTCTCCCTGCTGTGGCATTGCCATTGAGACAAGTTGAACCACGGACTACAAGATCCTGATTCCAACTGGAAGATTGGGCAGGCTTCCAAGGTGGAGCTAGTGGGCCCATGGGATGCCTCATCTGCATGCATGCATGTCATGCACTGTCAAGTAAGGAGGTTGAAAAACACAGTGTTACTACTACTTGATAAATACAAGGATTTGGTTAGCTACCTTCTTAGATCCGGACATAAAATTGTGGTGATGATGTCTCTGGGCAAGAATGGGTCTATCAATTCTCTGAAAATCGGTTTCGTTGCCCATTTCTATGAAGCAACTGCAACACAGGTCGTAGTCTTCTCTTCTGAGATGGCAAGCAAACAAAAAGCAGTGAGAAGTGAAATATACTTATCCACACAAACATAAAAATAGGCTGGGTTCTTACTTGGTCGACTTGAACCGTGGCCCTACTATGGGCGTCATGCCGCAACCATCACATTGCACACCTTTGTGAAAAATGCGGGAAACTCTTCGCGAAATATTTTCGACTGTGCAAGGCCTGAATGGTGGACCAGATGTAGAGTGAGCTGTATTGCCTTCTTGTCTGCTAAAAACATTTACTCGCGAGCACGGCATATATGAAGACACAGTGCCTTTTTCCACTTTCAAGATACCTTCTACCGCCTCCAAGAGCACTTCATGGGGTAATGTTGCTTTTACATAGGGGTTGTCCAAGCCACTTATCAACTCTTTCACTGCGTCCGTTGTAAGCTCAGGAAAGGCACCTTGGACTG
>NC_141100.1:29149264-29269264 GCF_041138505.1 Cibotium barometz
GTGTACACCAATGTTTCCAAGGAATACTTTAGCGAGGATGACTTTGTCTCCTAAATACCTACTACTAGACTTGCCATCTAGTTTAGGAATGTATTTTTACTCAAATGTGGATCTGGAGCATAGATGGGCTTCCTTTCACTTGATACAAGCTTAATCGAGTTGATTATGATTTTAAGGGAGGGGTAATGTCATCAAAATTTAAGTTTGATGTGTTTTGTGCTTTATCAAGGGTTTTCTCTCTCTTAAATTGGCCATTTTGGAGAGAGGAAGCACAAGAAATCACATGTTGTAGGACAATAAGGCATGTATGAAAGTGAATTCAATGCTAGGGAAGTGCCAAAAGGTGAATGCCACTTAACAAGTGCATGGAAAATTTTCCTAGGATCTCATCAGTATTTTACAGAGTACAAACGGGCCTTCGAGGGACTTAAAATTGCCAAAATACGGATTATGGGAGGTTGGAAAAGTGAGAATGAGGTCAAAGGATCATGAAAATGGGAACAAGGGCTTTGTTTTGACAATTTGGGATAAGACTCACAAAGCTCTTCAAGCTCAAGCACTCATATTGGAATCAAGTTGCATTAAGCTCTTTTAAGGCAAATAACAAGTATTAGCTCTTTTAGCAACTAGCCTTAATGACACTTATGATTTCCTTATAATTAATGCCCTTAGTCGTGATAGCATGTTATAAGAACAACATAGTGGCTAATGCATTCATTTAGCAACTCACACACATATACAATTCGCATATGCGTAACAAGCACATTAAAGCAAGATCTCGACACAATCAACACAAGATTGAGGGTTGGATTTCTTGAGGCTGCCAATCCCCCATTGAGAGGCTTTGTATTAATCTTTCCTTTTGAAGTCTTTACAAAAAGAGAGTAGCTTGAATTAATACATCATTAGGACCATGGAGGCTAGGATCTCCATAACCCATGAGCTTGTTGGCTTGCTTCTCCCTTGCACTACATTGTCCTCTTCTCAAAGCCTCAATGGCTATTCAAGCCAAGAGTACTTGTGGAGAAAAGGAGAGCTTTGAAGAGGATTAGGGAAGGAGCTTGAGATGAAAGTTCTCCATAGCTTAAGTATCATACTTAGCTACCAACGGGTGGTACATAATCTTAAGCATATAGCTTGCATATGAGTGCTTGACCTCGAAGAGCTTTGTGAGAGCTCTCACTTGTGCTTTTGATCACTCTAATTAGCTTATTAATGAGAGAGATAAACCTCCTTGAAGTTCATGACTTGATGAGGTGAAAAGTGATGCCAATTTTAGCATCCATGTGGCTAGAGAGAGGTGGAGAATGGGCAAGTCATGGGAGGAGGAGCACGCCTAGATCTTGCCCTCTAATTGGGTTAAAAGTGTCCCAAATTGGCCAAACAAAGCCATCATTCCAATTTTTATTATTCTTGGCCCTCACTTCCACTTTTGTCACCTCTCATAAGCCGTATTTTAGCAAATTTTAAGTCCTTTGAAGGCCTGTTTTTTGTACTCCATAAAATACTAATGATATCCTAGGGAAACTTTCCATGCACTTGTGAAGTGGAATTAACCTTTTGGTACTTCCATAGCCTTGAATTCACTTCCATATATGCCTTGAATTCACTTCCATATATGCCTTACTATCCAACAATATGTGCTTTCTTGTGCTTCTTCTTTCCCAAATGGCCACTTTTAGAGAGAGAAAAGCCTTGATAAAGCACAAAACTCATCAAAATTAAATTTTGATGCCCCTCCCTTGAAATCGTAGTCATCCTCGACGATGCTTGTATCAAGTGAAAGGAATCCCATCTATGCTCCGGATCCACATTTGAGCAAGATTACATTCCTGAACTAGATGGCAAGTCTAGTAGGTGTTTAGGAGACAGTCATCATTAAACTATTCCTTGGAAACATTGGTGTATACACATAAAACATTTTAATGCATATTAGTAAAGAAAAAAAAAAGAACATTGCATTAAATCTTTAAACATTTTTATACATTGATGTCTTGGTTATCATTTAAATCATGAAGGAACTTATAATCTTGCAAACAGGGCAAGAGAATCCTTCAGTTTTGGGGTTCATGCATCTATTTAGCATCTTCAAGAAGATAATTCTTAAACTTAATTAAATAGCTACATATTACCTTACCACTTCGAAGAATGTTATCCTCATGCTTAAGGATGGCCTCAGATTGTAGGATCTCCTCTTGGTCATCAATCTCAGGAGGATCCTCTTCTATAGGGTCCATTGGGGATGTACCTTTAAATGGCTTAAGTAGACTCACATGAAAGGCATTATGTATATGCCAATGCTTTGGTAACTTGAGTTTAAAAGACATTTCATTGATCCTTTTAGGAATCTGAAATGGACCACAATATCTCTTAGAAAGCTTAGGATAAATCTTTTGATGATGTGTGGGCCTTCGTTGCCAATCCTTGTCCGTTTTTTAATGTAAACAAGCCTTGGGAAACTTGAGCAAAACCCATTCATCCTCTTTTAGCTCTAAAGGCCTTTAATGCTTATCAGCAACCCGTTTTTGCTTTTGTTGTGACACCTCAATAGCTTCTTTTATCTTTTGAAAAGCTATCTTGTTGTCATGGACATACTCATCAGCTACTACGAATATATTTGAATGCATCCTTAAGAGAGGTAGGTGGAGGCTTTGGACGACCTTCCACAATCTCAAATGGAGAATTCCCTATAGAGGTATGCATTGTGTTATTATATGCAAACTCTACCAAAGGTAAGTATTTCTCCCATTGTTTACTTTGATCTTTCTCCCCAACATAGCTTTTGAGAAGATCAAGGATGATGGAATTCACAATCTCTGTTTGCCCATCCGTTTGAGGGTGATAGGTCGACGAGAAATTGAGTTTAGTGCCCAAATTTTCAAATAGCCCCCTCCAAAAGAGACATTATTCTTGAGTCTCTATCAGAGACTATTGAACTTGGCATCGCATGATGGTACTTGAAAAATTAGAATGTGAATATGGTGGCCATGTGGTCTTCTTAAAAGGTATGAAATGAGCCTGTTTACTAAATTAGTCTACCACTGTACATATACTCGTATTCCCATGTATGCACTTCAGCAATCCAAAGATGAAGTCCATTGAAATACTCTCTCATGGAGCTTCTAGAATTGGCAATGGATGCAACAATCCAAGGGATTTTCCTCATCACATACTTGAACTTTTGACATACCATGCATTGTTCTACATAATCATGCATGTCCTTTTGCATAGAGGGCCAATAGAAGTAAGTCTTTGTTGCTTGAGTAGTGGCTTGAATGCCATGATGCCCTGCATATGGTGGAGCATGAGATTTATACATTACCTTCTCAATCATGAAGTTCTTTGGTTTCACATAATAGCCGTGAACCATGCAAGAGGAATCCTTCTTTTATTGAGAAAGGTTTGTGGGCGTTGTTACTCTCTAAATTTGCCATAATAGAGATATAGCCTTCATCTGGTGCATACTTGTCAATCATGCTTGCAAGATCATGATTATATGCTATGGAGATGGCATTTACTTTAGGCCTTCATGAGAGTGCATCCACAACCGCATTTTGCTTTCCCAGGATATGGGCTATGTGAAAATGAAATTGAGAGAGAAAATTAGCCCATATCATTTGCTTGTCATTAGAAAGCTTGGTTTGTGTAAAAAAATATTTAATGCTTTGGTGATATGTATGTATTATGAAGGGTGTACCCAACAAGTAATGCTTCCAAGAATCTAGAGCATGGATAACTGCAAGTAGTTCTTTCTCATAGATTCCTAGTACTTGTTCTTGTGAGAGTTCAACCATCTACTTTCATAAGCAATAGGATGTACTTCTTGAGAAAGAAAGCCCCGATGCTATCACCATAAGCATCACAATGAATTTCAAAAGGCTTATTGAAATAAGGCAATATCAATAGTGGTTTCATCATAAGCCTTTCCTTGAGCTCTTTAAAAGCATTGTTTTCTTTCATGGTCCATTGAAATTTGACCTTTTTCTTTGTCAAATCATGGAGTGGACTTGCTATTATAGAGAACTTTGAAATAAAGCATCTATAATAGGAGCACATGCAAATAAAACTTCTTAACTCATGAAGGTTCTTTGGTTGTGGCCACTCATCTATTACCTTAAGCTTCTCGAGATCCATTTGGATACCCTCCTTAGAGATAATGTGACCAAGGTACTTGATCTTATTAAGGAAGAACTCACTTTTCTTCCCATTTACATAAAGTCTATTAGCATGCAATTCTTTAAAAATTGCCTTTAAGTGCTCTTTGTGTTCTATTGTCCTAGAGTAGATTATAATGTCATCAAAGAACACTCTAGTGTATGCCCTATGCTTCCTAAATAATCTTTCCATTAACCTATTAAAGGTTGCTAGAGCATTGGTAAGGCCAAAGGGCACCACCACGTACTCATACAAGCCACACTACATACGAAAAAGAGTCTTATGGATGTCATGGGGTACTATCCTTATTTGATGATAGCCACTTTTAAGGTCTATCCTTTAAAGTAAGATGAACCTTGTAGCTTGTCAAAAATGTCCTCTATACGAGGGACTGGAAATAGATTCTTGATTGTGTTCTCGTTTAGTGCACGATAGTCCACACACATGCAATAGGACCCATCCTTCTTTTGCACTAACAACACAGGTGTGAGCAAAAGGGAGATGAAGTAGGTCGTACCATCCCCTTCTCACGAAGCTCATTCACTTGAGAGAGTATCTCTTCTTGTTGTGCATGAGAGACACGATATGGGGGCTTATTAGGGGATGTGCTACCTGGTACTAATTCAATCCTATGGTCATCCTCTCCTCACATGAAGGGGGTAACTCACTAGGGATAGAATCTGAAAAATAATCACTATATGCTTGAAGGAAAGACATATAATTCATTTCATCATTAAAGCTTGTATTAGTATTAGACATTTGATAGAGTGTATCATGAGAAGAAGGAGAGTCTTTGAAAAAAACCATATACACAAAAAGAGAAGTTTTTATTGACTTTTGTATAACATCATTAGATACAACAGTTATGGTAGTTCCCTTCCTCTCAGTTATGGTGGTTCCCTTCCTCTCAGTGTTAATACTAATGGATTTACCTCTATGATGAGAAGTGATAACCCTATTAGGATAAGTGAGTTGTATGGCGATGCGATGAAACCATGGCACCCCTAAGATAACATCCTCATGCAATAAAGGAGATACATAAAACTCCTCTTGATCAACTTACTCTTGAACATGTAGCCTAAGCTTCCCAATCAATGGCGTGGCACGGACCTTGCCCTTTAAAGGCTCCATTGGCATCAAGTGCACGTCCCATTTCTTCAGTATTGATGCCCAGTTTTGAAGAGTGCACACGGAGTGTGTGTTACCATATTATAGTAGTGATGTGTGTGAACACACTTAGGACCGCCGGGGCACTTTTTCCCTCACTAGGAGGTTTTTTCCCCCGTGCATTGTATATACGCCCATTATCTTCTAGGGCTTGTAATCTTTCATTTTTGGCACTCATAATACACTACTGTGTAGTGCTCAAGCTTCCTCATCTTCTTGAAGTTGTGTGTGCATTCCTGCAACCCTAATTCCAACAATTGGTATCAGAGCAGGCTTCCTCCTCCCGGGCAGCATCACCGGCACCTGCCGCTTCATCTCCTCCGATTGCGACGAGGTTTCACGAGCGTCTGCAGGTTAGTATATGCCGTGGGAAAGCCCGTAGGGTTAGTTCGTTTCAGAATTTTGATCTGAAGTCATTTCGCCCTCCGTTTTTGCATTCCAAGTACTGCGCAGGCAAAATCGTCCTACTGTGCAGATTTTCTGTCAAGATTAAAATTTGCAGGACAGGTGCCCATTCGTCTGTTTTGGGCTGTGCTACATAGCACAGGTCGATTTTATACAGGTTTACCTCTTACAGACAGCATTTACATCTAGTAGTACAGTCATTGGCCATGGCTGACAACAATGATGTATTCCGCATGTTGGCTGCTGAGGATAAGTTGGATGGCACCAACTATCCATTGTGGGCATATATGATGCGACATGTATTGGTAGCAAAGGGGTTATGGAACATTGTGCAGGGTATTGATGCACGTCCTATTGTGGCTGGGAATGCTGCAAACACATCAGAAACAGGTACTGTTGATGATGGTGCAGGCACAAGTGCTGTAGCAGCTATTCGAGAACCACCACTTTCAGCAGAGCAGATTCGTTGGGATGGTAGAGATGCGCAGGCTCATGCCTTGATTGCGCTGTCTGTCAAACGTACCATTATCCCACATATTCGCTCCTGCAGGACTTCTAAGGATGCTTGGGATGTACTTGCCACATTGTATCAGGCAAGAAATGAGGCTCGTGTTGCTTATCTCCGAAAACAGTTGGAGAGTGAGCATATGAACGAAGGTGATTCTATGGATAGCTTTTTGACAAAGATCAAGGATTTCAAAGAGCAGCTCATTTCTGCAGATGAAATCCTGTCAGACAGTTCACTTGTGCAGACTGTTTTGAATGGTCTACCAGATTCTTATCAGGGTTTTGCTTCCACTCTTCGCTTGATGATGAAAGGCAATCCCAATGCCTTATCATTTGAGGAGTTAGTTTCTGTTTTGCTGCAAGAAGACCAGTCAAGGCAAAACAGGAATATTATGCGTGTCGCAGATCAAGCTTTCGTTGCTAGTCAGAGAAGCGGGAAAGGTAAAGCTGGCTTTTCTTCTAGTAAGCAGAAATCTGCAAATGCTGCGCAACCAAAGAAGGAAGACAAAGATGAGAAGAAGGGTGACAAACAGAAGACATTTTGCAAGTACTGTAAGGGAAATGATCATGTCATCAAAGCGTGTCCTAAGCTGGCTGCGAAAGAGGCTAAGAAGAAAGAGGCTGGTATGGCTGTTGCAGATGCCTCTCCTTCTAACAATGAATCTGCTAATGTTGTGCTAGATACAGAATGGGCATTCAATGCGCAGTGCAGTTATGACCCATCTTTGCATGACACATGTATGTCTGCAGTAGATTCAGATGTATGGTACTTTGACAGTGGTGCCACTAAGCATATCACCTCGCAGCGCAGTTTATTCACTTTCCTTGAGTCTGCTCCCACAGGGAATACTGTCACTTGTGCCAATAACTCCTCTTATCCCGTTGAAGGAGTTGGACAGATTGTGCTGAATGTTGCAAATGGCAACACCTTTACACTTTTTGATGCATTGTATGTGCCAGGGATCAAAAAGAATCTGCTGTCAGTCTCCGCATTTGCCAAAACAGGTTTGGTTGTAAAATTTGTGGATGACAGATGTACTGTTCATGATCTCTCTTGTGGTGACATCATTGTAGCATCTGGTTCACTATGTCGAGGGCTGTATAAGCTCAATATGGATGGCAAATGTGTAGAGGATTCAGCATGTGCTATTATGGATACGCAGGCTATTTCAGATGCAAAACTGTGGCATGCACGTTTTGGTCATCTGAATTTTGCAAGTTTGCTGCGCCTGCAGAAATCTGAAATGGTGTCTTCTTTGCCTAAGCTTGAAGCACCTGTCAAGCATGTTTGTGAGGGCTGCATATTGGGTAAAATGCAGCGTGCTTCCTTTCCCAAAGATGGATCAGTGAGAGCTGAACGCAGATTGCAGCTTGTTCACAGTGATGTTTGTGGTCCCATGCAAACTCCATCATTTGGAAACTACCTTTACTTCGTGACTTTCATTGATGATTTTACCAGGCATGCATGGGTATATCCTTTGAAGGCAAAGTCCGAAGTGTTTTTGTGCTTCAAACAGTTTTTGGTTATGGCTGAAAATGTGTCAGAAAGTAAGATGGGCACCCTCCGTTCAGATCGAGGGGGGGAGTATATGTCTTCAGAATTTAATGCATTTCTGGCTGAGCGTGGGATAAAACACCAATGTACAGTGCCGTATACACCACAGCAAAATGGTGTGGCTGAGAGAAAAAACAGGTCTCTCATGGAAATGGCAAGATGTATGGTTAAGAGTCAAAGTCTACCACATGGTTTTTGGCTTATGTACTAAACAGGTGTCCCACCAAAGCATTACAGGTTGTCACTCCATATGAGGCTTGGCATAGCCGCAAGCCATCTGTTGGCCATTTACGTGTTTTTGGTTGCCTGGCATATGCATTAGTGCCTGTGCAACATCGCAGAAAATTGGATGACAAAGCTGTCAAATGTATTTTTGTTGGATATAGTGCTGAGAGCAAAGGCTATCGTTTGTATCATCCACAGACAAAGCGCATTTTGGTTAGCCGTGATGTTGTATTTGTGGAAGATGCAGTTCAGCCCTTGGTTTCATGTACTAAGGAGACAGATATCAGCTCACGTGATGTCTATGATACATTGTTGCCTCTTTTCAGTGGTGCACAGTCAAGTGCAATACCTCATGAGGCAGTTTTTCAGCCTATGCAGGTTTTAAATGATGGCACAGATCAGCCTATATCTGATGCAGATGTGCATGATGCACTTGAGGATGAGAGACAAGAGATTGAGGGCTCTAGGAATATGCCTAGATGGCTGGTGCAGACTTTGCGTGACAGCAAGTTGGATGCCCCTTTGTCTAGTCGCACTCGTTCTGGCTCTCATGGTGCCTCTTATGCGTCAGATTGTTATGCATTGGCTGTTTCTAGTATGTGCGATGAAAGTGAGCCTGTTTCATTTGATGAGGCACAAAGTTCAGAAAATTGGATGGCTGCTATGCAAGCAGAATACGATGCTATTATGAAGAATGGTACATGGTCTTTATGTGACTTGCCCCCTGGCAAGAAGGCCATTGGCACTAAGTGGGTATACAAATTGAAGCGTAAGCCTGATGGCACAGTGGATCGCCATAAGGCTAGGCTTGTTGCAAAAGGTTATGCTCAAGAGAAGGGCATTGATTTTGATGAGACCTTTGCTCCCACTTGTCGTATGACTACCATTCGTAGCATTTGTGCATTGGCAGCTCATAATGGTTGGAATGTACATCAGTTGGACATAAAGACTGCGTTCTTGAATGGAGATTTGCATGAGGAAGTGTATGTATCGCAGCCTCGTGGTTTTGTTCAAAGAGGGCAGGAAAACAAAGTGTGCAGGTTGAAAAAGGCTTTATATGGTTTAAAGCAAGCTCCACGAGCTTGGTATGAAAAGATACATGCACATTTGACTGCACATGGGTTTCAGAATAGTCCAACAGAAAGCACTTTGTATGTTAAACGTGTGGATGGTGTACATCTAATCATTGCTCTCTATGTCGATGACATGCTGCTCACAGGACCAAATGAGAGTCATATTGCTGATTTTAAGGCTGATTTGAATGCCTCTTTTGAGATGTCAGATTTGGGGCATTTGCATCATTATTTGGGAATACAATTTAAGCAGTGTGATGGAGGTATTGCTTTGTGTCAGACAAAGTATATTGAGACATTGTTGCGGAGATTTGGCCTTGAAGACTGCAAACCTATTGCTACTCCAATGGAGACAGGTTTGAAGTTGAGTCTTCATGATGCTGGAGATCACTTTGATGTCACACTCTATCAAACAGCTGTTGGTTGCCTCATTTATGTATGCATTACGAGGCCAGACATTCAGTTTGCAGTCTCACAGGTGAGCAGATTTATGCATAGCCCAGGCATTAAGCATTGGCAGGCAGTGAAGCGTATCTTTCGCTATTTGAGTGGTACTCGGCATCTTGGGTTGTTTTATCCCAAGGGGGGATCATTGCCGCCAGATTTACATGCTTTTTTAGATTCTGACTGGGCTGGTTGTTATGACACACGCGTGTCCACGAGTGGTTTTTGCTTCATGCTTGGAAGCTCATGCATATCATGGTTGAGCAAGAAGCAGCCTACTGTGGCCACTTCTAGTTGTGAAGCTGAGTACAGGGCAGCTTTCACAGCTACGGTTGAGTGTGTGTGGCTCAGACGCCTTATGGCTGATTTGGGTGTTGGGCAGCCATCTGCCACCACCATCTTCACTGACAGTCAGAGCGCATTGGCAGTTGCGCGGAACCCAGTGTTCCATGCTCGTACGAAGCACATTGAGGTGCACTACCATTATGTCAGGGAGAGACTCTCTGCAGGAGAGATCAGTTTGGCTTATGTGCCAACACAGGATAACCTTGCAGACCTTTTCACAAAGGCTCTGCCTCGTGAGAAGTTCGAAGCTTTTCGCAAAGCTTTGGGCTTACTCCCTTTTGTGGATTCGTCCACATAGCTAGACACTTCCCTATACATGAGTGCTAGCTCTTGTTCACCGCATCACTCCAGGGGGGATTTGTTACCATATTATAGTAGTGATGTGTGTGAACACACTTAGGACCGCCGGGGCACTTTTTCCCTCACTAGGAGGTTTTTTCCCCCGTGCATTGTATATACGCCCATTATCTTCTAGGGCTTGTAATCTTTCATTTTTGGCACTCATAATACACTACTGTGTAGTGCTCAAGCTTCCTCATCTTCTTGAAGTTGTGTGTGCATTCCTGCAACCCTAATTCCAACAGTGTGTGTGTGTGTGTAGAGTAGCACAGAGATGGAGAAGAAGGAGAAGACACAAGATGTGGACTCCTTGTCACAATGAGTGACTAGGGTTTTAGAGAGTCCTTATTAGTAAGACTACAAAGAATGGTGTCCGCCCACCCACTTACTTAGGGTTGGCACAATGGGCTTTACCACCCGAACAACTTCCCACTTAACGGCCAATGCCTTTAAGTAATGGGGTGCCTATATATATATATACAAAAGATCTGGAAATTTTTGGATATTGTGCAAAATAGAAGCAAGCGCAGCCTTTTGGAAAAGGGAATCCCGAATCTTGGGCTGCAAAAGGTGGTGAGGGCCGCATTCCTTGCGGGAAAAAAGAGGAGAAAACCAGAGTGTAGGGGGCGGCAAAAAATCAAAGTTCAGATATCTGCAGAAAACGGGAGAACCAGAGCGCTATCTACCAGAGAATTTCATTACAAGGATATACCTACTGTTCATGGCTTGTAGGTGTTAGATTTGAAGAGGGTTTTGAGTACTATAATAGGAGATGCTTTTTGGTTTCCACGCTTCCTTCATCGAACAGTCTGCAGCGAAGCGGCTCTTGAGATTAGTGAAATAAAGTCAAGAAAAATTACACTTGTAAACCTTCAGATAAGTGGTTTGTTTTTTATTTATTTTTATATACTATCTCTTCATACGATTTAGAAAAATCGTATATCTCATATATCCTTAAGGGATTTGGAAACGAGTAAAATGCTTTGGAGAAAAAAATTAAAGGATTTGGAACTTGGAGAATTGTGAGAAAAGGGTATCAAAAATACTTTCAAGCTGTGGGAAGTTGGATTCACTTCTACTCGATCCAATTTTGGAATTCATGAGCATGTTATAGCTATGCAGTATACTATCTTTTGTTTGTGAAATGTTAGAATTTAAAAGCAGGCTCTCAGGTGATAAAGGACATCTTGGAATGATGGATTTGAAGGCACTGGATGTATAGAATGTAAATGGTCACATGTATGTTGGAAAAAATTGAAGGTTATGTTATGCCTACATGTGATTGGTTCGAGGGATATGGAAAAAGGAGCCAGTGAATCTATGCTTGAAAATGGACAAGCACTTGGTACACAATTTTGTGCAATCATCAGGATGAGTTCAAGGATGTATTGAGGTGAATTGACTCATGAATATGTCATTAAAGAAATGGAGATGTCCTATGCTCCTTGGGAAAATTTTGTGTGCAAGTTTCCTTGTTAAATTTGGCACCAACTCTCATAGCTAGAAGCCTCGCACTTTCCCAGCGACACCGCCCACGTCACGACAACGTTTCCACTTGTAATAGTCTTTCTTCATGTGGCCCTTATTTTTGCAGTAATAGCACTCAATGTCCTTCTTGCTCTTCGACCACATGATTTGCTACGAGACTGATTTCTCTCTATCGACTTCCCCTTTGCATGGGATCTCTCCCTCACCACCATGAGGGCACTGGAACCCTTGGCTGGTTCCATGTTCTTTCTGTTTACTTCCTCTGTTAGCGAACCGCCTTCAACATTTGCACTAGTAAGACCATCAGCAGAGCAGCAGGGGCAGAATTACTAAGAGCTATACGAAAAGTGTCCCAGCTTTTTGGTCATGTGACCAACAAGAACATAGCTTTCACAAAATCATTAAATGTAATGCCGTGTGCTGACAGCTGACTGAAAATAGTATTGAACTCATTAAGATGATTGGACATGGAAGTCCCTTCCTTCATCTTCAAGTCAACCAATTGTTTTAGCAAATAAACTTGCTGAGAAGCTGCACTCTACTTCTCATATAGGTCACATAATTTCTACCATAAATCATAACTAGTGGTCTTGTCTTTGACATTGAAGTAAACAGATTTAGAGAGTGTTAGCATGATGGTAGACTTGGTGAGCTCATCCAAGTCTTGCCATTCCTCCTGTGGCATCGCTTCTGGTTTGACTCCTTTCAGCTTGATAGGCTTTATCTGTTTTTTCTACACCAAGACATTATTTGGCTTTTGTTCATGAATATATCCATGCACATCTTCATGAAACCCAAACAGGTACTATTGCTTCTGCTCATTAAAGTTTATCTTCTCAAAGACAGTGGCGTTGAGATGCAAATGCCAAAACTTGTCTATATAGTGTTGCATAGTCTCTCCCTTTTCGAGCCTGAGAGCACGCCATGCCATTAGCACATCATCCTTGGCTTGATCGGTTAGGAATTGCTTCATGATAGCAACCCTACATGCTCACCAAGTCTTAGGCTACAATCCTTGAGCTCGAAGACTTGCCCACCATTGGCGAGTGGACCTTTTCATGTACATAGCTACATGGCGTAGCTTTGATTGCTCGGTGAAGTGCCTCCCACCAAATGCCGCATGAAATAAGGTTTAGTACTTTATCTGTATTGCCATATGTGCCATCAAATGTGAGAAAAGTCTCACTCTTTCCACCCTCTTTGAACTTTTGAAGCTTGCGAGCTCTCTTCCAGGTATAGTAGGTCCTTTTGCGCCTTCGTAGTGTGCGAGTAAAAGCACTTGACTTTTCCTGTGGAGAGCTTCCTTCATCATATTTTGAGGGTGAAGAGCTTGGTGAAGGTGAAGGAGACCTTCTTCTTCGTTGATGGAAACGACTTCTTTCACTTCTTCCACTTTTGGATGAGGAGGACCCACTAGCCAGTGGAAGAAGATCTTCACCATGTACTATGGTTAGGAGAGCGATGGGAACATCGTTCTTGAAGAGAACTTGATGGAGATTTATAAATAACCTTACAATCACACATAACCTTAAACCTTCAAGAGCAAGCACATAACATATCCGATTTTAGAATCGAGCATAGTTTTGGAATCACGGCTTTATGCTCTTCACAATAATACAAACAAAAACATATTTGTATGTACAAAAACTTAATTGGTGAGACAGGTGTGATGTATGATTGTGTGTGTGCGAGAGAGAGAGAGAGAGAGAGAGAGAGAGAGAGAGAAGGGAGGGCGTTATGGACGAGATGGAGGAAGGTGGCGTGATTGGAGGTCATGAAGCAAAGAGAGAGAGAGAGAGAGAGAGAGAGAGGGGAGCTTTTCCTTCTATCCATTTTCTCACATGCGTGACGATATGCTCGGAGAGAGAATAGAGCCAACCCTACCGGCACAAGCCACAGCGATGGTGAGAGAAATCGCGCTACACCCTGCAAGCGAGATGGCCACAGATCCAGACACGCTTGACAGGAGGGAAGTGAAACGCGTGCCTGTGCCAGACAATCTTGAGAAGGGCTTAAAGGTTTGGCTGATGGATGCGCTTTCTGTGGAGTATGTGTATGTGGAACCATTCGGGGCATGGTGTCCAATTGCATTCGGGGATTGGTGTCCAATTGCAGCATTAAATAGTGTAGGTCGGTTGCCCAACGTCGTGCACGCTCGCTTATTTGACGAACCAGGAGGTATGTATGGTGCCTAGGTTCTGTGTGTGTCTGTGAGTAGGGCTTTGGAGATTGGAACTCAACTGCTTCATTCTCTATTTTCAGGCCCACCCAAAAAGCAGCGGATGCAACCAGCTGCTTCAGATGCCAGAGGTAAGCCGACTGACTGGAGGTAGGCAAAGATTTCTGACCCCTGCTCTCTGATTTTTTTCTCTTTTTCATGCTCTTTCAGAAAGGGCGTTTAAGCTGGAATACCAGAACTCGGACAATGTCTCCACTATGTATCGAGCTTTGACATGCATAATGCAAAAGGGTGGCTATGCTCCGAGTGCTGGCCTTTTCCAGTCTAGTGGCTGGGGGAAGAGCAGGCTGGTATGCGAATTGTGGAAGAAGGATGTATGGGTGGTTTATTGTTCGTTTGCGGGCGGGAGTGGCTATCCCAAGAGCTCTTGGATTGCAAAGTGGTTCTGTGAGCAAGCTATGAAGCATCTTGGCAGCGATGAGAGCCTACAAGGGCAACTAGCGTGCATGAATTTTACTTTGGCTTACTTCATCGCATGCATTCGTATGCTGGCAAACAGAGTCAAGAATAGTGGTTGGAGTCATGAACAATTTCTGATAGAGACAATGGAAGGCTCCATGTATTGGAAGGACGTGCAAGAGGAGACCAACAAACTTCTAGAGGAAAACTTCGCCAAAGGTGGTTTGACACAAATTCAGGGTAGCAAGCAGCTTACGTGGACTGTCTGGGAAAAGGAGACTAGGGTGATATTTGAAAATTTACGGCCTAAGGATATTATGATAGAGCATGATCGAAAGTTGGAGATTTTATTTGTGTTTGATGAAGCTAGGCATCTGGTGAGGAATGATAATCACTTGAACTGCTTCCTTCCAATTAGGAGAGCCACCCGTGCAGCCAGTGGAAGCGGAGTTCTAGTGCTGTTTATGGACACATCCTCCGAGATATCAAATTTTTCTGCCCCGGATTGGGCTGACCCTTCAGACCGAGCAGCTGCTTGTGATGTCATGCTAGCACCTCCAATCTGGGGGACCTTCTCAGCAGACATCTCAGAAAAGGATTCACTGCAGCTCTTTTCCACCAAAACTCTCAACAACATTGCTAATCCCCATTGGGCTGTGAGATATGGCAGGCCATTGTGGTGGGCTACTTTCAAGTCTTATTTGCCTGATTTACCTGAAGGGGAGGAGTACACACAAGGAGGGAAGCAAGTTGCCTTCAATGAAACGTACAGCCTTGCTAAAGATAAGCTGTTGGGAGGGCCTGCTAAATGGTATGAATACATCATTAAAAGGAAGGACCTCCCAGAAGAGGCAGCATTGAGTTTGTTAGGAGCTACCGTTGGGCTTGATGTCGATCCCCGTTCTAAACTCGCGTCAGAACTGGTGGCGAATCATCTTCTGTCAGTTCTTTCTGTTTCACCAACTCGTGAACTGGTGTGGACAGTGTGGAGCTCTGAGCCACTTGTATCGATGGCTGCAGCAGAGGCCAGTAGAATTCTGAATAGATCAGGAAGGAGTCGGGAACTTTATGGGTCACTAGTGAACGCGCTTGCAGGTGGATGGATTGATGGGGGATTTACAGGGGAGCTGGTAGCTAAGATCATACTTCTACATGCCAAAGATGACGGAGAGCAAACACAGCCTGGCCTCTACACTGTGGATGATTTCTGCAAGCACCTGGTTGGAAAGTCGTTGTTGGAGTTGATTGGGCGAGCATTGACTGACGCGGAAAAGAAGTTAGCCAATGCCCGGTTGCATTTCAACTCTTTTCGAAGGATTTACAAGAAGCTCTCTGATATGACATTTGATGACTTTTTGAAGTGTGCTGAGCGAGGCTGTGCTATCCAATGTGCTGCGGGTGCATGGGGGGTTGATCTGCTCATCTTTGCCTTTACTGGTGGTGATGATGATGAGTTGACAGTGGACAATATAACGGTTATCTATGTTCAGGTGAAGTTAAGGGAAAAAGAGGATGCTACAAATGTAACTGCTGCCAAGGCTTCTCCTCATTATGCAAGGTTGAGTGTAGCATTAAAGTTGCCTTACATGAGCTTATATATGAATGTGTTTGATAAAGGCGATAAAGCAAGGGCCTATTGGGTGGATCCAATGGTAATTTCAGCTTCAGTAGAAGCATCTGCTTCAAAACCCATCCAAACTGCTCTGAAGGAGATTACGAAAGAGCAGGAGATGCAGGGGAGCAGCAAGCAGTCTGACGTTGATTTCATGGAGATTGAAGGAGATCAAGGGGAAAAGAAGGGACCAGCTGGTCAGGCATGGAAAGCTTGGCTCAAAGTGAGAGGTGAAAATCTGCAAACTGTCCTTGTCGTAGAGGGCTTGGAGGCTTTTGTGCTGGATGAAGGCCTGAAGGAGCAGCTTAAACTAATTGTGAAGACTTCAAGATCTCCCTTTTTCACGGATGATCGTAATGATCTTCACAAGGAGTTACTGGAGCTCCAAAAGTCGGGTTTGCAAGAGATGTTCAAAATTGAGAATTTTTGGGACTTTTGAGTAAGGGACTGCAAAGAGGTAAATCCATTAAGCAGGTGACTTCCATTTTGACCTTTGCCTCTCTCTGATGACACCAATTGCATGATATGTCTTAAGTGATCGCACACTGAGCTGCTTTGAATGGATGTAGTGGAAAGGTTATATTTCCCAATCCAACCACCTTCAATTGCTGTAGCTTTAAAGCTTGTGGGAGCATGGGAGGTGGGGCAAGATTGCTACATGGGGTTATTCGAAAACGATATTGCACTCCAAAATGTTTTGGTGGACATTGGATGTGTAAATGTGAGGTGGTGTTCTTGAAGATGTTTGGTGGATATCTATGTCGTGTTTTTGGTGTCTTGGTCTTGTTCTATTCACTTGGTCTGTACTAGTAGACATGCCCAGTAAAGCCCGGGTGAGTAAGCAGGGGAAGAATAGACATTGAAAATTAATTTTGCATAGACATTGAGAAAAAATTGAAGATGGTGTTGTTATGCGGGAGATGCCAAGAATGTTGTATGGGGTTGCTTAGGACTGATATTGTGCTTAGTGCTACTCTATTGGATTGTTATTTTAAGTGGGTTGCCCTTTTTAAAGCACAAGTGCTTGAGAAGCTCCCTCTTGGGATGTTGCCCCTTGAAGTATACAGAAGCACGATGAGTTATTTGCTGTGCAGACAAAACACCCGATGGGATCACAATGAACTATTTGCTTTGTAATTAGAAAGGGTATGCCCAATGGCATCAAAGTAAGAAAGCATTCGATACGAGATCATTTCCCAAATGAAATTGTGTTTTTTCTTATTAGTTTGTAGTTTTGTCTACATTGTTGGTTATTAAAACTTGGGTCAAGGTGAATATTTGGGAATGGGTTGATTATGTACGTAAAGACTCGGAAGCTTATGAATTTGAAAAAAATTGTGTGTTTGTGCAATGGAGTAAATACATACTCATCATTATGAAAAGAATTAGAAGCTTGTTATTTTCATGTGTAAGCAGGGCTGATTTATTATATCTTTGAATTATGAATTTGAAAAAAAATAGTTTTGTTTGGCAATGGGTTGATGTAAAGGCTTCCAAACTTGTTATTTTCATGTGTAAATAGGGGTAGTTTTAAATATCTTTGAATTATGAATTTGGAAAAAAATTTGCTTTTGTGCGTCGAGATTATATAGATACATAAAATTATAGAATTATATTTGAAGTTTGAATGTGCACATCGAATAAAGAATTAAGACATTTGAATTAAAATGAGAACATGGCTTGATCAAATAAGTAATCATAGAGAAACAAAGTTTGTGCTAGACCTTTTTTTTGCATTGGTGGCCAACACACACATTTGCCCCTTGGTCAAACACATTTTCAATGCGACATTTTCTTTATTATTCCTCTAGAATTAGTCTATTTTTGTCATCTTAATTGTTAGTGATAATAGTTTTTACTACATGAATTGAAAATTTTAGCTTTTTCAATGGTTTTAATAAATAAAATTTGTTTTTGATGGCACCAAAGGACGACAATAAAACAACATTTGTGATAGAATGTGCAAAATTTACAAGTAATGTCATGACATTTGATTAATAGGATATCCCTACTATATTTCAAACATGGGTCCAAGAAGCATTTTCTCCTCTTCTCACAACATTAATAAGAGTGTTTTGCACAACTTTAGTGGTCACTACCTATACCCTAGAAGTACCCATGCAAATACAATGAGGGATGTACCCAAGAAGCCCATTCATGCCTAGGTCTCCACTTGCCCTACCAAAAGCCATGGTACCTCCAGAACCCTAGCCACACGGCAACAAGCAGCCATTTATGTGTGTGTGTGTCTCACACACACACACACACACACACACATATTTACGTACGTATATATATATATATATATATATATATATATATATATATATATATATATATATATATATATATATATATATATATATATATACGTGTGTATGTGTACCTATATATATCTATATAAATATATTGTAATAGGTCTCTAGTAAATTTTTCCATAATGAAAGTTTGGAAATGGTTTTTAGATGATTTTAATCAAGTAGAGAAAGTTTGATAGCAGTGTTTTTTTACATTCTCTCTCTAGACTTTTGGGGGGCGTTTTTGTGTGGTAATTTAGAGCATGTTGGAGTTAGAATTTCGGAAAGGTTTGTATGAGAGAGTTGTAGTTTTTAGGACTTCGAAAAAGTTTTTAGGACTCCTCTTGATCAACATAGCCTTGGACATGTAGCTTGATCAAAGGAGATACATGCATCAAGCAAGATACATAATCTTGCATAGTCTCTCCCTTTTCGAGCTTGAGAGCACGCCATGCCGTGAGCGCATCATCCTTGGCTTGATCGGGTAGGAATTGCTCCATGTGATAGCAACCCTACAAGTTCTCCAAGTCTTGGGCCTCAATCCTTCAGAGCGAAGACATGCCCACCATTGGCGGGACCTTTTCATGTACATAGCTATATGGCACAGCTTTGATTGTTTGGTAATCTGCTCCCCACCAAACGCCGCATCAAATTGATGAATAAAGCTTAGCAGTTTATCTGTATTAACATACGTGCCATCAAATGTGAGAAAAGTCACACTCTTTCCACCCTCTTTGAACTTTTGAAGCTTATGAGCTCTCTTCCAAACATAGTAGGTCCTTTTGCACCTTCGTGGTGCGACATGACTAAGAGCACTTGACCTTTCTTGTGGAAAGCTTCTTTCATCATATTTTGGGGGTAAAGGTCTTGGAGGTGAAGGAGACCTTCTTCTTCGTTTTGATGGAAACCGCTTCTTTCACTTCTTCCACTTTTGGATGAGGACCACTTGAAGGAGATCTTTGCCTTCTATGAGTGTGGTTAGGAGAGCGATGGGAATGTCGTTCTTGACGAGCACTTGATGGAGATTTTCCCTCCCCTTCTCCAAAGTCCTTCTAACATGCTCACTCCCTTGTGGAGAATTGACTTCTCAAGGTGGAGACCTTGTCGTAAGAACCATGCCATGAGCAAACATCAGAGCTTGAACCATAGGCCTTAAAGATGGAATATGTTGTGCATAATGCAAGCTTTGTACTAGATTTCTTAGAGCATGGGTTCCTTTTGTCGACGCTTCATCTTCCTTTCAGTTTACTTGGTGTCAACTACGTTCATTATGTGGAATAGAAGAGATGATTCCTTCACAAAAATCAGTACCGTTTATCTGAGTACTTAGATCATAACTTCATTAAAAGTTCAAGTTTTAATTGAAGCAACACCTACAAGGCTCTGTTACCACTGAAATTGCATTATGCTCTTTTTAGGCAAATAACAAGTATTTACTCTTAGATCTTTTAGCAACTAGTCTTAATGACACGTCGGCTCTCCTAGGTAATGAATGCCCTTAGTAATGGTAGCATGTGATAAGAATAACATCGTAACTAATGCATTCATTTGGCAACCCACACACATATTCAATTAGCATGCATATCAAGCACATTAAGGAAAGATGTTCACACAATCTTGACGGTCAGATTTCTTGAGGTCCCTCAAAAGGTTTTATATTAATCGTTGCTCTTGAACTCTTTACAAAAAGAGAGTAGCTTGAACTAATACATCATTAGGACCATGGAGGCTAGGATCTGCTTCTCTCATGCACTACATTGTTCTCTTCTCAAAGCTTCAATGGCTATTCAAGACAAGAGTACTTGTGGAGAAAAGGAGAGCGTTGAAGAGGATGAGGAAAGGAGCTTGAGATGAAAGTGCTCCATAGCCTGAGTATTACATAGCTACCAAGGGTGGGTAAATAATCATAAGCATATAGCTTGCATATGAGTGCTTGAGCTTGAAGAGCTTTGTGAGAGCTTTGACTTGAGCTCTTGAACACCCAAAATTGCCTTTTGGTCAGAGAGATATACCTCCTTGAAGCTCATGACTTGGAGAGGTGGAAAGTCATGCCAAAATTAGTATCCATGTGACTAGAGAGAGGTGGAGAATGGCCAAGGCCTGGGATAAAGAGGGTGCCTAATTCTTGCCCTCTAAATGGGTGAAAAATGTCCCAATTGGCTAAACAAAGCCCTTATTCCCATTTTCATGATCCTTTGACGTCATTCCCACTTTTCCCACCTCCCGTAAGCAGTATTTTGGCAATTTTAAGTCCCTTAGAGGCAAATTTGTGCTCCATAAAATATTTATGAGATCCTAGGAAAAATTTCCATGCACTTGCGAAGTGGTATTCACCTATTGGCACTTCCCTAGCCTTGAATTCACTTTCATACATGCCTTGTTGTCCAACAACATGTACGTTCTTATACTTTATCTCTCCTGAATGGCCACTTTGAGAGAGAGAAAAGACTTGGTAAAGCACAAAACTTATCAAAATTACTTTTTGATGACACAAACACACACACACACACACACACACACACACACACACACACACACACACATACATATATACATACATACATACATAGATATATACATATAAAGATATATATATACATATATATATAAACACACACACACACACACATGCATACAGACATATATATATACATGTATCTATATCTATATATATGTATGTATGTATGTATGTATGTATATGTATATGTATAGATATATGCATATATATATATATATATATATATATATATATATATATATATATATATACATACATACATATATCTATATGTATGTATGTATGTATATATATATATGTATGTATGTATATATATATATATATGTATGTATGTATGTATGTATGTATGTATGTATGTATCACACACACACACACACACACACACACACACATAACGTGAGGCCGCACTTAAAGATTAAGGTTACTTTTCACAATCTCAATCTCAATCACAATGTCAATCTAAATCTCCAAGAATCTCAACCACAACCACTATTGCAATCACAATCGAGGGCCTCCAATTTATAAAAACTGGAGTGTGCCAAAATTTGGAGTTTTCCAAGAAAAACGCCCTCATAAAAAAGCATCCAACAAAAACGGCATCCATCAAATATAATGTACACCAAAATTGGCGCCCATAGAAAAAAGACGTGTTCTTCAAGAAAAAGCGTGAAATCAATTTGCATTAAGCTCTTTTAGGGCAAATAACAAAAGTATTTACTCTTGGCTCTTTTAGTATAACTAGCCTTAATGACGTGTGCTAAACAAGAACACAATCAAGAATCGATTTTTCCAGTCCCTCATATATAGAGGACATTTTTGATAAGCTAGAAGGTTCATCTTACTTTAGTAGGATAAACCTTAAAAGTGGCTATCATCAAATAAGGATAGTACCTTATGACATCCATAAGATTGCTTTTTCGTACGCAATTTGTCTTCTATGAGTACGTGGTGATGGCCTTTAGCCTTACCAATGCTCTAGCAACCATAATAGGTTGATGGAAATATTAGTTAGGAAGCATGGGGCATACATTGGAGTGTTCTAGATGATATTATTATCTACTCTAGGACAATAGAAGAACACAAAGAGCACTTAAAGGCAATGCTAATAGACTTTATGTAAATGGGAAGAAAAGTGAGTTCTTCCTTAAAGAGGTAAGGTACCTTGGTCATACTATCTCTAAGGAGGGTACCCAAATGGATCCTGAGAAGCTTAAGGTAATAGATGAGTGGCCACAATTGAAGAACCTTCATGAGTTAAGAGGCTTTATTGGCATGTGCTCCTATTATAGATGCTTTATTTCAAAGGTCTCTATAATAGTGGGTCCGCTCCATAATTTGACAAAGAAAAAGGTCAAATTCCAATTGACCATGAAAGAAGACAATGCTTTTAAAGAGCTCAGGAAAAGACTTATGATGAACAAAACCACTTTTGGTATTTCCCAATTTTAATAAGCCTTTTGAAGTTCATTGTGATGCTTGTGGTGATAGCATTGGGACTGTTCTTCCTCAAGAAGGACATCCTATTACTTATGAAAAGAGAAGGTTGACCTCACAAGAACAAGTACTAGGAATCTATGAGAAAGAACTGCTTGCAGTTATTCATGCTTTAGGTTCTTGGAAGCATTACTTGTTGGATACACCCTTCATAATACATACAGATCATCAAAGCATTACTTATTGGGTACACCCTCTATAATATATATAGATCACCAAAGCATTAAATACTAAGCGAAATGCGGTTACGTATGCACCCTTATGGGGGCCTAGAGTAAATGTTGTCTCCATAGTACATAATCATGATCTTGCAAGTATGATTGACAAGTATGCACAAGATGAAGACTATATCTCTATCATGGCAGATTTAGAGAGTAGCAAGGCCCATGAACCTTTCTCACTAAAGAAGGATTCCTCTTGCATGGTTCACAATTATGTGTAACCAAGGAACTTCGTGAGAGAAGTTGATGTATGAGGCTCATGCTCCACCATATGTAGGGCATCGTGGTATCCAAGCCACTACTCAAGGAATAGAAACTTACTTCTATTAGCCAATTATGCGAAAGGACATCCATGATTATGTAGAACAATGCAGGGTATCTCAGAAGGTCATGTATGATAGAGGAAAAGCCCCTAGATTGTTGCAACCATTGCCAATTCTAGAGCTCCATGGGAGAGTATTTCAATGGACTTCATCTTTGGATTGTCCAACTCCATCATGGAAATATGAGTATATGGACAATGGTAGACCGATTGAGTAAATAGGCTTATTTCATATTTGTTAAAGAGGACTATTAAGTCGCACCACATGGCTACCATATTCATATCCCAAAATTTCAAGTACCACGGGATGCCAAGTTCAATAGTCTCTGATGGAGACCCAAGAATGACAAGTCTCTTTTGGAGGGGGCTATTTGAAAATTTGGGCGCAAGACTCAATTTCTCGTTGACCTATCACTCTCCTCAAACAGATGGGCAAATAGAGATTGTGAATTCTATAATCCTTGATCTTCTCAAAGGCTATGTTGGAGAGAAAGATCAAAGTAAACAATGGGAGAAATACTTACCTATAGTAGAGTTTGCATATAATAACATGGTGCATACCTCTACAAGGAAGTCTCCATTTGAGATAGTTGACGGCCACCCAAAGCCTCCACCTATCTTAAGGATGCATTCAAACATATTTGCAGCTAATGAGTATATGAATGACATTAAGATAGCTTTTCAAAAGATAAAAGAAGCAATACAAGTGTCACAACAAAAGCAAAAAGAGGTTGCTGAGATAAGCATTGAAGGCCTAAAAGAGGATGAATGGGTCTTGTTGAAGTTTCCCAAGGCTTGTTTACGTCAAAAGATAGGGGCAAGCGTTGGCGAGGACGGGCCATGAGACATCAAAAGATTTATCCTAATATTGGTAAGAGGTATTATGGTCCATTTTACTTTCTTAAAAGTATCAATGAAACATCTTTTAGAATCAAGTTGTTAGAGCATTGGTATATACATAATGTTATTCATGTGAGTCTGCTTAAGCCGTTTAAAGGTACACCTCCAAAAATGGACCCTATAGAAGAGGATCCTTTTGCGATTGAGGACCAAGAGGAGATCCTACAACCTAAGGCCATCCTTAAGCATGAGGATAACATTCTTCAAAGTGGTAAGGTAATACGCAGGTATTTGATTAAGTTTAAGAATTATCCACTTAAAGATGCTAAATGGATGCGGGAACCCTAGTTGAAGGAACCTTGTCTTGTTGCAAGATTATAAGTTCCTTCATGCTTTAAATGATAACCAAGACATCAATGTATAAAAATGCTTAAAGATTTAATGCAATGTTTCTTTTCTTTACTAATGTGCATTAAAAGTTTTTGTGTGTGTACACCAATGTTTCCAAGGAATACTTTAGCGATGACTTTGTCTCCTAAATACCTACTACTAGACTTGCCATCTAGTTTAGGAATGCATTTTTGCTCAAATGTGGATCTAGAGCATAGATGGGCTTCCTTTCACTTGATACAAGCTTAATCGAGTCGATTATGATTTTAAGGGAGGGGTAATGTCATCAAAATTTAAGTTTGATGTGTTTTGTGGTTTATCAAGGGTTTTCTCTCTCTTAAATTGGCCATTTTGGAGAGAGGAAGCACAAGAAATCACATGTTGTAGGACAATAAGGCATGTATGAAAGTGAATTCAATGCTAGGGAAGTGCCAAAAGCTGAATGCCACTTAACAAGTGCATGGAAAATTTTCCTAGGATCTCATCAGTATTTTACAGAGTACAAACGGGCCTTCGAGGGACTTAAAATTGCCAAAATACGGATTATGGGAGGTTGGAAAAGTGAGAATGAGGTCAAAGGATCATGAAAATGGGAACAAGGGCTTTGTTTTGACAATTTGGGATAAGAACTAAGCGCCCTCCCCCTCCCATGCCCTACCCATACACTTCTCTCTAGCCACATGGATGCTAATTTTGGCACCACTTTCCACCTCTCCAAGTCGTGAGCTTGAAGGAGGTATATCTCTCTCATCACAAGGAAATTTGGAGTGTTCAAGCACTCATCTCACAAAGCTCTTCAAGCTCAAGCACTCATATTGGAATCAAGTTGCATTAAGCTCTTTTAAGGCAAATAACAAGTATTAGCTCTTTTAGCAACTAGCCTTAATGACACTTATGATTTCCTTATAATTAATGCCCTTAGTCGTGATAGCATGTTATAAGAACAACATAGTGGCTAATGCATTCATTTAGCAACTCACACACATATACAATTCGCATATGCGTAACAAGCACATTAAAGCAAGATCTCGACACAATCAACACAAGATTGAGGGTTGGATTTCTTGAGGCTGCCGATCCCCCATTGAGAGGCTTTGTATTAATCTTTCCTTTTGAATTCTTTACAAAAAGAGAGTAGCTTGAATTAATACATCATTAGGACCATGGAGGCTAGGATCTCCATAACCCATGAGCTTGTTGGCTTGCTTCTCCCTTGCACTACATTGTCCTCTTCTCAAAGCCTCAATGGCTATTCAAGCCAAGAGTACTTGTGGAGAAAAGGAGAGCTTTGAAGAGGATTAGGGAAGGAGCTTGAGATGAAAGTGCTCCATAGCTTAAGTATCATACTTAGCTACCAACGGGTGGTACATAATCTTAAGCATATAGCTTGCATATGAGTGCTTGACCTCGAAGAGCTTTGTGAGAGCTCTCACTTGTGCTTTTGATCACTCTAATTAGCTTATTAATGAGAGAGATAAACCTCCTTGAAGTTCATGACTTGATGAGGTGAAAAGTGATGCCAATTTTAGCATCCATGTGGCTAGAGAGAGGTGGAGAATGGGCAAGTCATGGGAGGAGGAGCACGCCTAGATCTTGCCCTCTAATTGGGTTAAAAGTGTCCCAAATTGGCCAAACAAAGCCCTCATTCCAATTTTTATTATTCTTGGCCCTCACTTCCACTTTTGTCACCTCTCATAAGCCGTATTTTAGCAAATTTTAAGTCCTTCGAAGGCCTGTTTTTTGTACTCCATAAAATACTAATGATATCCTAGGGAAATTTTCCATGCACTTGTGAAGTGGAATTCACCTTTTGGTACTTCCGTAGCCTTGAATTCACTTCCATATATGCCTTGAATTCACTTCCATATATGCCTTACTATCCAACAATATGTGCTTTCTTGTGCTTCTTCTTTCCCAAATGGCCACTTTTAGAGAGAGAAAAGCCTTGATAAAGCACAAAACTCATCAAAATTAAATTTTGATGCCCCTCCCTTGAAATCGTAGTCATCCTCGACGATGCTTGTATCAAGTGAAAGGAATCCCATCTATGCTCCGGATCCACATTTGAGCAAGATTACATTCCTGAACTAGATGGCAAGTCTAGTAGGTGTTTAGGAGACAAAGTCATCGTTAAACTATTCCTTGGAAACATTGGTGTATACACATAAAACATTTTAATGCATATTAGTAAAGAAAAAAAAAAGAACATTGCATTAAATCTTTAAACATTTTTATAAATTGATGTCTTGGTTATCATTTAAATCATGAAGGAACTTATAATCTTGCAAACAGGGCAAGAGAATCCTTCAGTTTTGGGGTTCATGCATCTATTTAGCATCTTCAAGAGGATAATTCTTAAACTTAATTAAATAGCTACATATTACCTTACCACTTCGAAGAATGTTATCCTCATGCTTAAGGATGACCTCAGAAAGTAGGATCTCCTCTTGGTCATCAATCTCAGGAGGATCCTCTTCTATAGGGTCCATTGGGGATGTACCTTTAAATGGCTTAAGTAGACTCACATGAAAGGCATTATGTATATGCCAATGCTTTGGTAACTTGAGTCTAAAAGACATTTCATTGATCCTTTTAGGAATCTGAAATGGACCACAATATCTCTTAGAAAGCTTAGGATAAATCTTTTGATGATGTGTGGGCCTTCGTTGCCAATCCTTGTCCGTTTTTTAATGTAAACAAGCCTTGGGAAACTTGAGCAAAACCCATTCATCCTCTTTTAGCTCTAAAGGCCTTTAATGCTTATCAGCAACCCGTTTTTGCTTTTGTTGTGACACCTCAATAGCTTCTTTTATCTTTTGAAAAGCTATCTTGTTGTCATGGACATACTCATCAGCTACTACGAATATATTTGAATGCATCCTTAAGAGAGGTAGGTGGAGGCTTTGGACGACCTTCCACAATCTCAAATGGAGAATTCCCTATAGAGGTATGCATTGTGTTATTATATGCAAACTCTACCAAAGGTAAGTATTTCTCCCATTGTTTACTTTGATCTTTCTCCCCAACATAGCTTTTGAGAAGATCAAGGATGATGGAATTCACAATCTCTGTTTGCCCATCCGTTTGAGGGTGATAGGTCGACGAGAAATTGAGTTTAGTGCCCAAATTTTCAAATAGCCCCCTCCAAAAGAGACGTCATTCTTGAGTCTCTATCAGAGACTATTGAACTTGGCATCGCATGATGGTACTTGAAAAATTAGAATGTGAATATGGTGGCCATGTGGTCTTCTTAAAAGGTATGAAATGAGCCTGTTTACTAAATCAGTCTACCACTGTACATATACTCGTATTCCCATGTATGCACTTCAGCAATCCAAAGATGAAGTCCATTGAAATACTCTCTCATGGAGCTTCTAGAATTGGCAATGGATGCAACAATCCAAGGGATTTTCCTCATCATATACTTGAACTTTTGACATACCATGCATTGTTCTACATAATCATGCATGTCCTTTTGCATAGAGGGCCAATAGAAGTAAGTCTTTGTTGCTTGAGTAGTGGCTTGAATGCCATGATGCCCTGCATATTGTGGAGCATGAGATTCATACATTACCTTCTCAATCATGAAGTTCTTTGGTTTCACATAATAGCCGTGAACCATGCAAGAGGAATCCTTCTTTTATTGAGAAAGGTTTGTGGGCGTTGTTACTCTCTAAATTTGCCATAATAGAGATATAGCCTTCATCTGGTGCATACTTGTCAATCATGCTTGCAAGATCATGATTATATGCTATGGAGACGGCATTTACTTTAGGCCTTCATGAGAGTGCATCCACAACCGCATTTTGCTTTCCCGGGATATGGGCTATGTGAAAATGAAATTGAGAGAGAAAATTAGCCCATATCATTTGCTTGTCATTAGAAATCTTGGTTTGTGTAAAAAAATATTTAATGCTTTGGTGATATGTATGTATTATGAAGGGTGTACCCAACAAGTAATGCTTCCAAGAATCTAGAGCATGGATAACTACAAGTAGTTCTTTCTCATAGATTCCTAGTACTTGTTCTTGTGAGAGTTCAACCATCTACTTTCATAAGCAATAGGATGTACTTCTTGAGAAAGAAAGCCCCGATGCTATCACCATAAGTGTAAGATTCCTCCCCAGCCTCTCAAAATGTCCAGCATATTCCCTTGTAATCAATTCCCTCTTCAGAAATATAAGAGATCTTGTCTCTGCCTGTTTTGGCATAGAGAGAGAAAATATTCTAGAGAGAGAATATTCAAATTTTGAATATTTTTGGATAGAAAAATATCTCATCTTATTAAAATGAATTCCCCTGAAACAGAAATTCAGAAAGAATTTTTCAATGTGCAATTAGAATTAATTGGAAATGGGTATAAAGAACCTTAGCCTAAGGGTCTAGATTTTTAGAAATTTTTGGATTATGGTCCAATTAAGGTTCCTATGGGCCAATAGCATCAATCCATGTGTAGGGAGGAGATAAATACAATTTTGTAAAAGAAGATACCCAAAAATGAGTAAATGCTCATATAAGATGAAGAGTTGACTATGTACAAGGTTTATTAGTAAGAAACTGTGAGTAATATCAAAAATATGAGATATTTTGGGTATCCAAAAATGAGTAAATGCTCACATAAGATGAAGAGTTGAAAATGTACAAGGTTTATTAGTAAAAAACTATGAGAAATATTAAAATTATGAGATATTTTGGGTATCCAAAAATGAGTAAATGCTCACACAAGATGAAGAGTTGAAAATATACAAGGTTTATTAGTAAAAAACTATGAGCAATATTAAAAATATGAGATATTTTGGGTATAATGATTCCATTTTGGGTATAATGATTCCATTTTGACACATATGTAAGGAAGGGGAGTTCTTTAAAGGAGGTGCATATTTCACATGCTTGAATGAGTTTTAAACTCAAAAATAATGTGATATTTTTCTCTCCTCTCTCTTGAACCAAACCAAATCAAAATGGAACCAAACCGAATCAAAAAGGAACCAAACTAGGTCCAAATCTAGTCCAAATTCAACCAAACTGAATTTGGAAAATTCTAGAATTTAGTTAGCTTTGGTTAGAGCTTCCCTCTCCTATAAATAGAACACAAGTCCTTTGAAAAAAATAGAAGAGTTTTACTATACTAGAGCTATGTTGAAATATACTATTCTCTAAAATTCTCTCCAAATTGAAGAAATTGGAGCTTCCCTCTTTCTTCAATCCCCATTGGTGGCTCCATCAACATACTTAACCAATTGATTGGTTGGGAGCCTCTACCGTGAACAAAGAATCAAGCAATTTGTAAGGTAATTAGTGAATTTTGATCATTTTCTATAATTTCTCAATGTTTCTCTCTTCTCAACCCCTCTCAAGCTTGAGAAGCTTAATTGGAATGGTTTTTGAATGTTATTGAAGTTAATTGATGAATGGTAGTGAAGAGTTACATAATTTGATGAATGCTATTGAAGTTAATTGATTAATGATAGTTAAGAATTACATAAATTTCCATTTATGCTTAATTCTAATGGTTTTTATGTAATTTCTCTCTCTCACTCAAGAAATGGTCATACTCATGACCCATTCTCAATCCAAATAAAGCTTTTCATAAAGCTTTTCTTTAATCCAAGATTAATCTATGCTTGAGGTCAAATTAATGGCTTTTTTCTATGCTTTTAGTTTATGTATTTCATGAATATTAATGATTCAATCCATTATTGGGTTAATGATCCAATTAGGGATCATTCTAATCATTTTCTTAATGATAAGCTTTATCCTTCAAAATAAATTGAGATTTATCAGTCATAGTAGCGGAGCTATGGTAAAATTTTTATAAAAATTACACATAAAATAATTTTATTCAAAGCATGAAAAGAGAACTTCCTACCATATTCTAGGAATTATCATCCTAGATTAATTGAAAGAATTTTATTGTAATCATGGAGAAATTAATTTTTATGTTATGCATAATTGATGATTATTTTATTATAAAAGTGTTACTTTTATCATATTTGGATTTCATGCATAGAGGTATGCATAAAAGAATTATTATTTTAATATAAAAGTGTTTCTTTTATCATATTTGGATTTCATGCATAGAGGTATGCATAAAAGAATTATTATTTTAATATAAAAGCGTTTCTTTTATCATAATTGAATTTCATGCATAGAGGTATGCATAAAAGTTGATTATTTTATTATAAAAGTGTGACTTTTATCATATTTGGATTTCATGCATAGAGGTATGCATAAAAGTTGATTATTTTATTATAAAAGTGTGACTTTTATCATATTTGGATTTCATGCATAGAGGTATGCATAAAAATTGATTATTTTATTATGAAAGTGTGACTTTTATCATATTTGAAATTCATGCATAGAGGTATGCATAAAAGTTGACTATTTTATTATAAAAGTGTGACTTTTATCATATTTGGATTTCATGCATAGAGGTATGCATAAAAGTTGATTATTTTATTATAAAAGTGTTGCTTTTATCATATTTGGATTTCATGCATAGAGGTATGCATAAAAGTTGATTATTTTATTATAAAAGTGTTGCTTTTATCATATTTGGATTTCATGCATAGAGGTATGCATAAAAGTTGATTATTTTATTATAAAAGAGTTACTTTTATCATATTTGGATTTCATGCATAGAGGTATGCATAAAAGTTGATTATTTTATTGTAAAAGTGTTACTTTTATCATATTGAATTTCATGCATAGAGGTATGCATAAAAGATATTCTTTTTATACTAAAAGTGTGATTTTCATTATAAATGGATTTTATGCATAACTTAGATGCATAAGAGAAATTCATTTATTCTAAAAGTGTAATTCCTACCAAATTGAATTTATGCATAGGAAGATGCATAAAAGAATGGAATTTCAATTCAAAAGTGTTAGTCTCATCCAAATTGAATTTATGCATAGGAAGATGCATAAAAGATTGAATTTTAATTCAAAAGTGTCATTTTCATTTAAAATGAATTTATGCATAGGAAGATGCATAAAAGATTGATTTTTATTTCAAAAGTGTTAGTCTCCTTAAATGGAATTTATGCATAAATAAATGTGTAGAGAAATCTTATATAAGAATTCTCTTGTATTCTATATATAGATATGGGAAGTGATAGGATGTGATAAGAGGTGTATGAGATGTGATAAGATGTGATAAGATGTGTATGAAAAGTGATAGGATGTGATAAGAGGTGTATGAGATGTGATAGGATGTGATAAGATGTGTATGAGATGTGATAGGATGTGATAAGAGGTGTATGGGATGTGATAAGATGTGATAAGATGTGTATGGAAAGTGATAGGATGTGATAAGAGGTGTATGAGATGTGATAGGATGTGATAAGATGTGTATGAGATGTGATAGGATGTGATAAGAGGTGTATGGGATGTGATAAGATGTGATAAGATGCATATGAGATGAGTTAGGAAGTGATAAGATGAGTCAAGATGTGATAAGATGTGTATGGGATGAGGTAGAAGTGTATGTGATGGGATAAGATGTATATGGATTGTGATAGGGCAAGAATGGATGTAGATACGGATATGGATATATGTATGTGGATGTGGACGTATGAATGAGGATGTGAAAAATGATATATGCATGTAGATGTGGATGTATGGATGTGAATGTGGATGTGGATGTGGATGTATGGATATGGATATGGATGTGTATGTATGAATGTGGATATGGGATGTGGATGTATAAATGAGGATGTGAAAATGGAGGTAAGCATGTAGATGTGGATGTATGTATGTGAATGTGGATGTGGATGTGGATGTATGGATGTGGATATGGATGTGTATGTATGAATGTGGATATGGGATGTGGATGTATAAATGAGGATGTAAAAATGGATGTATGCATGTAGATGTGGATGTATGGATGTGAATGTGAATGTGTATGTGAATTAATGTGTCGTCGATATAAGGAAATGGATGAGAATGAGTACACATTGAATGGAATGTGGAATAAGTAATGTGGACTAAGGAGGGATAATGTGGAAAGACGAGAGTTCGATTTAGAAACTGTATTTTGTGACTGTTTGTAAATGACTGTTTTATGTCAAGAATGCTGGGAAAGCATTTTGACCGCTTGTGGATTAAGGTCATGAAGACCTAACTGTTAAAGTTGCAACTGCTGAGACGGAGAGTCAATGGAGGACGTCTCGCGTAGCAAGGTCGACCGAGGTCTTGACCAGCCTCGGTTCGATTTAAATGGTGAGCTTCCGGTACGGTGGATGAGGGACCAAGGAAGCGGCCTATGAGTGAAGCGCTAGGTCACCTGCGAAGGATCCTAGAGGGTGCTGACCATACGGTGCTCGGGCTCTGGGTCGCCGAAGATACCCACACGTGCGTCGTGAAAGATATTGGAACAAGGAATAAGAGTTGTTTTCTGAAACCGGACATGGATCTGGTTGATTGACTTTGCTGGTCCTCAACGGATGAGTCCATGGCTCTTTTATATGGATCTGTGGGTTGATCTTGCTGATCTTCCACGGAGATTCCATTCTATTATATGAATATATTACCGGTTACTATGAGCTAGGAACTATGGAAAAGGCCCCTGAGAGAACAGGTGGTGAGCGTTCTGGTTGCCAATGATGCCATAAGTATACCGATGAATGAATGACTGGAAATAAGGATTCAACCAGAGATTTTGAGGATTGTCATCAGTGACATAATGGTTTCATTAAAGGATTGTTTTAAAGTTAGCTGAATGAATGACTGGAAATAAGGATTCAACCAGAGATTTTGAGGATTGTCATCAGTGACATAATGGTTTCATTAAAGGATTGTTTTAAAGTTAGCTGATGCTAAGAAAAAGGCAATTTCATATTGGGTGTGTAAGTGGTGTGGCTAATTTTATGTTTGCATGAATTTCCGGCTAGGGGGCCTTGGAACTCTTTTCCTTGGTACCCGGGAAAAAACCTAACCAAATTCCAAATTGGATCCCATCACTACAGTGGTTGGGCGGTTGGCTAACCCATGGGATCGGATGGGGTTAGGCTGGACTGATGGATCCGTAAATCGAGACTCAAAAATTTGGTTATTAGCGTTAATCCCAATGATCCAAGTGCAAGTTTCTTCCTTGATCTGACCGAGTATCTTTATAGGTGCAATCGGATCAGATTGATCACTAATGGTCTTGACTACGTTAGAGTAAAAAGTTATCTTGGAGGAATCGCGCGTGCTTTCCGGATAAGGGAAGTTTTTTCGGGTTCGGTTTTGGAAAAACCGACGGATTAGTCTTTTGTTCAGATATCCGTGGTGGACGAGGCCCCGAATGTGGGATCCCTGTCCCGCGCGAGAAGTGCTACTTCCGCTGCTAGTACCCCGAAACTGTTGCTCGGTGGGAACAGGGATCTTACAGTTGGTATCAAAGCGATTAAAGATCAACTGAGAAGACAAATATGTCAAAAATTTATCAAGAAACACAAAAAGGTTGTAATTGTGTGATATAATTCATACAATTTGATATTCAAACTGAAAAATTCGTAATTTAGTAATTGGGTTTTCAGATGGAAGTACCGCAATAGTATGGAACCCTGACTTGCTTGAGGCCTAGACATGATGGTATCTATCTTATAGTTCCAAGTATCATGACTACCCGTATATACCAAGAGTATAACTGCAGTTCTTTACTGACAGTATATACGAGTAAATCTAAGACTTGAAATTATAAGCGTTAATGCTATCTAGATGATGATTTCGAATGTGGTTGATATGATTTTTAATTCTGTTTGAGAATTGATGAATTGATTTGGATTCTGATTGAAAAATGATGATTTCTGAAATTTAGTTGAAATGTAATAACCTCAGCAAAACTACAATGAGGATGAATGGGACGAGTCCCTGTGATGATAAATGATGATAATGATTTCAGCAAATCACTATGAGATTAGTGGATTGTGCTATCAAATTGCTACTGTTAATACTTGAGATGGTAGATCAAGTTAAGGGATCACAAATTGAGAACTTGCTTAACTAAAATTCCGGTGGGAGGAATGTTCACAAGGAAATTTTTCGGTCTAATGGACCATTATCGTGTTAAAGATATGAATGATATGATCTGAATGAATTGTTATTTAATGCTGAGTTCTATATAAGGGATATTTATCCCCATATTCTGTTGGGTTGACCAGAATATAAGGAACCCCAGAATAAATTGGATCTTAAGCAAAAGAGTTGTCCTCTACTTGCGAGATGAGGACATTTCGCACTTTTTAAGTGGGGTAGAATGTAAGATTCCTCCCCCAGCCTTCGAGGTATTCAGGAGTAAGAATCTCCTTTTTTGATCTCATAATTATTCGCACTTTTTAAGTGGGGTAGAATGTAAGATTCCTCCCCCAGCCTTCGAGGTATTCAGGAGTAAGAATCTCCTTTTTTGATCTCATAATTATTCCCTCTAAATAAAAGAAAGATTTTGTTTAAAAAAGGGAAGACAAGGAAGAGCTAGAGGCAGCAGAGTGAAATCTACAGACACTAGGTCAAGAAGGCCTTCATCTGCTCTCATGCACTACTTACCTACATTGGATAAGGCTGTGTTCTGTGCATTCCACATGAACTTCTCTGAAGATGCTGAGTTTCCAATATTTGCCTTGAAGGTGTTGTCAAGGTTCATGGGATACACTCCCCTTCAAATAAATGCTAACAAGGTTTTGCTTCTAGAGAGAGCCGCTGCTCTTAGAATCTTTGGATATGCTGCAGGTTTCAATGCCTCAAGAGCAGGATACTTTCTTTGGATATGTCAAGGTTCATGGGATACACTCCCCTTCAAATAAATGCTAACAAGGTTTTGCTTCTAGAGAGAGCTGCTGCTCTTAGAATCTTTGGATATGCTGCAGGTTTCAATGCCTCAAGAGCAGGATACTTTCTTTGCTACTCTAGCTATGCAGCTGCAGCTGAGGTGTCAGATATCAATCTTCTTGGAGGTTATAGAAGGAGAAAATTTTTGAGATACAGAGGTGACATGCCAAATAGTCCCAAGAGAATCAAAAACTAATGTACACAATATTTTGCAAGGACTGATTATATTTCAGCAAATATTTTGTAAGAGGTACAAATGTGTTAGTAAATCATTAGTCTCTATCTTGAGGTGTTTGTGTAGTTTCAGATTGCTGGGTCTTTGATCTCATCCTTTGTAATTGCCTCCTGTAGAACCAATTGAATAATTCTTTAAGTGCATTGCTTCTTCTTTGACCACCTCCTCTTCTAGTACATCTAAAAAAGGAAGTTCTCGCTTGATAATGAGACTTTTCCATTCCTTGTGTATTCCATGTTGCAAGGGGTCCTTCTGTAGCAAAATATGGTCCATGCAAGTAAAGAATATGCTACAAAGATAATTTTTTGTTAGTAAATTTAAGAAATTACACTAATTTTAACTATTTTGATAAGTCTGAACACTCACCAAGTAATAAGTTATGTCTTTTTCTCCCCAGGCATCTATGATAGCTTTGATCAAAAGCTTTATTGCTTTTTTGAAATCATCTGCATAAGTATTTGAACCAACTTGTTGTCTAAGGACTTTTGTGAGATCCCCCTGTTCCCACCGAGCAACGGATTCGGTACTAGCAGCGGAAGTAGCACTTCTCGCACGGGACAGGGGTCCCACACTCGGGCCTCGCCCACGGATATCCGGACAAGAGACTAATCCGTCGGTTTGTCCAAAACCGAAACCGGAAAAACTTCCTTTACCCGGAAAGCACGGGCGATTCCACCAGGATAACTCTTTACTCTAACGTAGTCAAGATCATTACTGATCAAACTGATCTGACTGCACCTTTAACGGTACTTGGTCAAATCAAGGAAGAACTTGCACTTGGACCATTGGGATCAACGCTTTTTTCCCCATCAAGAGGCACAGCCGTTGATTCCTATCCATAGAACAATTTCTATCCGGGATTTACTTCATCTATCGTAATAATAGAAATTAAATCTCGATTTACGGATCCATCAGTCCAGCCTAACCCCATCCGATCCCATGGGTTAGCCAACCGCCCAACCACTGTAGTGATGGGATCCAATTTGGAATTTGGTTAGGTTTTGTCCCGGGTACCAAGGAAAAGAGTTCCAAGGCCCCCTAGCCGGAATTTCATGCAAACATAAAACTAGCCACACCACTTACACACCCAATATGAAAATTGCCTTTTTCTTAGCATCAGCTAACTTTAAAACAATCCTTTAATGAAACTATAGTACCACTGATCACAATCTCCCAATTTATCCAGTTGATTCATAATTTCCCATCATTCCTTCATCAGAGTATCTATGGCATCATTGGCAACTAGAACGCTCACCACCTGTCCACACAGAGGCCGTTTCCATAGTTCCTAGCCCATAATACTCGGCAATATAATCACTTATCAAGATGGACTCTCGTTGAAGATCAGCAAGATCAACCAACAGATCCATATAAAAGAGCCATGGACTCATCCGTTAAGGACCAGCAAGGTCAGTCAACCAGATCCATGCCCGGTTTCACAAAACAACTCTTACTCCTTGTTCCAATATCTTCCTCGACGCACGCGTGGGTATCCTAGGCGACCCAGAGCCCGAGCACCGTATGGTCAGCACCCTCTAGGATCCTTCGCAGGTGACCTAGCGCTTCACTCATAGGCCGCTTCCTTGGTCCCTCATCCACCGTACCGGAAGCTCACCATTTTAATCAAACCGAGGCTGGTCAAGACCTCGGTCGACCTTGCTACGCGAGACGTCCTCCATTGACTCTCCGTCAGCAGTTGCAACTTTATCAGTTAGGTCTCCACGACCTTAATCACAAGACGGTCAAAATGCTTCCCCAGCATTCTTGACATAAAACAGCCATTTACAAACAGCATTTACAAACAGTTTACAAATACAGTTTCTATATTAACTCTCATTTTTCCACATTATCCCTCATTAATCCACATTACTTATTCCACATTCCATGTATATGTGTACTCATCCAATCACCTCCTTTTCCATCTCTTCACTTCAGATTCCTTCACATCACATATCATATATTCACATCCATATCCACATCCATACATCCACATCCACATCCACATTCACATCCATACATCCACATCTACATGTTTATCTCCATTTTCACATCCTCATTTATACATCCACATCCCATATCCACATTCATACATACACATCCATATATCCACATCTACATCCACATACATACATACATCCACATCCACATTCCACATTCACATCTATACATCCACATCTACATTCACATTCACATACATCCACATCCACATTCCCATACATCCACATCTATACATCCACATTCCACATTCACATCTACATTCACATTCACATACATGCATCCACGTCTACATGCTTACCTCCATTTTCACATCCTCATTTATACATCCACATCCCATATCCACATTCATACATACACATCCATACATCCACATCTACATCCACATACATACATACATCCACATCCACATTCCACATTCACATCTATACATCCACATCTACATTCACATTCACATACATCCACATCCACATTCCCATACATCCACATCTATACATCCACATTCCACATTCACATCTACATTCACATTCACATACATCCACATCTACATTCACATTCACATACATCCACATCCCCATTCCCATTCACATCCACATCTACATCCACATACATACATACATCCACATCCACATTCCACATTCACATCTATACATCCACATCTACATCCACACTCACATACATCCACATCCACATTTCCATTCACATCTATACATCCACATCCATTCACATCTATACATCCACATCTACATCCACATTTACATCTATGCATATACATCTTCATGCATATATCCATTTTCATGTTCATACATCCACACTCCCATCTCCATATCCACACATCCACATACATACATCCATTTTCACATTCCCATTTATATAACCCCATATACTTTCACATCTAATCTTTTACATCACATCCATTCTCGCCCTATCACAACCCATATACATCCTATTCTATCACATACACTTCTTACCTCATCCCATACACATCTTATCACATCCTATCACTTTCCATACGCATCTTATCAATTCTTATCACATCTCATACACCTCTTATCACATCTTATCACATTTCATATCTTTTTTTTTAAAAAGAGAATTCTTATATTTGATATAAGATTTCTCTACACATTTATTTATACATAAATTCCATTTAAGGAGACTAACACTTTCGAAATTAAAATCAATCTTTTATGCATCTTCTTATGCATAAATTCAGTTTGGTAGGAAATTACACTTTTAGAATAAAAGAATTTCTCTTATGCATCTAAGTTAAGCATAAAATCCATTTATGAGAAAAATCACACTTTTAGTATAAAAAGAATATCTTTTATGCATACCTATATGCATGAAATCCAATATGATAAAAGTAACACTCTTACAATAAAATAATCAACTTTTATGCATACCTCTATGCATGAAATTCAATTATGATATAAGTCACACTTTTATAATAAAATAATCAACTCTTATGCATACTTCTATGCATGAAAATTAAAAATGATAAAAGTAACACTTTTGATATAAAAATTTATCATTATGCATACTCTTATGCATGAAAATAGAAATGATAAAAGTAACACTTTTGATATAAAAATTTATCATTATGCATATTCCTATGCATGAAAATAAAAATGATAAAAGTAACACTTTTGATATAAAAATTTATCATTATGCATATTCCTATGCATGAAAATAAAAATGATAAAAGTAACACTTTTGATATAAAAATTTATCATTATGCATATTCCTATGCATGAAAATAGAAATGATAAAAGTAACACCTTTGATATAAAAATTTATCATTATGCATATTCCTATGCATGAAAATAGAAATGATAAAAGTAACACTTTTGATATAAAAATTTATCATTATGCATACTCTTATGCATGAAATAAAAATGGTAAAAATAACACTTTTGATATAAAAACTTATCCTTTATGCATGATATTAAAATTCAATTTCTCCATGATTGTAATGAAATTCTTTCAATTAATCTAGGATGATAATTCCTAGAATATGGTAGGAAGTCCTCTTTTTATGCTTTGAATGAGATTATTTTATGCATAATTTTTATAAAAATTTTGCCATAGCTCCGCTGCTATGACTGATAAATCTCAATTTTTCTAAGGGATAATGCTTATCATTAAGAAAATAATTAAAATGATCTCTAATTGGATTATTAATCCATAATGGATTGAATCATTAATATACATAAACTAAAAGCATAGAAAAAAGCCATTAATTTGGCCTCAAGCATAGCTTAATCTTGGGTTAAGGAAAAGCTTTATGAAAAGCTTGATTTGGATTGAGAATGGGTCATGAGTATGACCATTTCTTGAGTGAGAGAGAGAATTTACATAAAAATCATTAGAATTTAAACATAAATGAAAATTAACTTCAATAGCATTATGTAACTCTTCACTACTATTCAAACTTCAATAGCATTAAAAAAAAAACCATACCAATTAAACTTCTCAAGCTTGAGAGGGGTTGAGAAGAGAGAAACATTGAGAAATTATAGAAAGATCAATATTCACTAATTACCTTACAACTTGCTTGATTCTTTGTTCACGGTAGAGGCCCCCAACCAATCAATTGGTTAAGTATGTTGATGGAGCCACTAATGGGGATTGAAGAAAGAGGGAGGCTCCAAAAACTAGTGAATTATTAAATGAATTCACAGTTCTTGGCTTAGGTGGAGTAGAGTAACGATGCATAAACACTATCTATTTTTCAACAAGGGGGAGGCTTCTATTTATAGGAAAAATTGAGCTCCTAACCAAACAAACTGATTCTAGAATTTTCTAAATCAGTTTGGTCAATATTTGACCATTTTTAGGTCAGTTAAGCTAACTTTTTGGAACTAGACTTAAATGAGGAGAGAGGAGAGATGAAATATCTCAATTTTTATGAGTTTAAAACTCATTCAAGCATGTGAAATATGCACCTCCTTTAAAGAACTCTCTTTCCTTACATATGTGTCATAATGGAATCATTTTAATATTGCTCATAGTTTTTTACTAATAAACCTTGTACATTTTCAACTCTTCATCTTATGTGAAATATGCACATCCTTTAAAGAACTCCCCTTCCTTACATATGTGTCATAATGGAATCATTTTAATATTGCTCATAGTTTTTTACTAATAAACCTTGTACATTTTCAACTCTTCATCTTATGTGAGCATTTAAGGGACTCCCCTTCCTTACATATGTGTCATAATAAAATCATTATTTCCAAAATATCTCATATTTTTAATATTGCTCATAGTTTTTTACTAATAAACCTTGTACATTTTCAACTCTTCACCTTATGTGAGCATTTACTCATTTTTGGGTATCTTCTTTTTTACAAATTGGATTTATCTACTCCCTACACATGGATTGATGCTATTGGCCCATACGAACCTTAATTGGACCATAGTCTAAAGATTTCTGAAAATCTAGACCCTTAGACTAAGGTTCTTTATACCTATTTCCAATTAATTCCAATTGCACATTGAAAAATTCTTTTTGAATTTCTGTTTCAGGGGAATTTATTTTAATAAGATGAGATAATTTTCTATCCAAAAATATTAAAAATCTGAATATTCTCTCTCTAGAATATTTTCTCTCTCTAGGTTAAAACAGTTAGAAACAAGTCTTTTATATTTCTGAAGAGGGATTGATTATAGAAGAAGATACTAGAGGGGAGGAATCTTACATTCTACCCCACTTAAAAAACGCGAGATGTCCTCATCTCGCAACTTGTGATAATTTCGCAAGATTCACGAATATGAGACTTAGACAAAAATTTTAATCAAGATTAACCACCAAGATAAGTCTTAAAGAGAGCAAGATTCAAAATACGAACAAGATTTAAACTTTATTCATTCTCGGAACTTATACAGTAAAGATAGAGGAACTCTTTACACTTCCATAAGCCCGTCCATCATATGGTCACAAAAGCAGTCCTCACAAGCTGCACAAGTATAAGGTAACTCATCTATGGGAATGATTCTGTGGGTTATTGCTGCGCCTATCTCAGTGGTATGAGGTGTTCTAACAAAAGGACCTCTGAGAGGCAAGCCAAAAACGGGGTAAAGGCATATCTTCTCATGAGGAAGAAAACACGCCAGTAAGAAGACCCGCTCAGAAAACCCAGGATGTCTTGATCTCATGACGCAGTAGTATCGGGGACCCAAACCCAAAGCTTCAATAACCATGGCCAAGCGGACATTGTTACGGAAGTGCTGCTGACCCCAGGGTGTTACCCTAGTTATATCTTGATAGGTCCGCCATTTGGTCTGCGCTACAGAAGTTCCCAAGTGAGGGAAAAGTGAGCGCTCATACTGTTCTATAAAATCCTTCTTCACAGACTCACTTGCGTCTTGAAGGTGAGGAATCATTATGGATAAAACTAATTCTTGTTGCCAAGCCATGAAGGAGATTAGGAAGAAAGGAGATCGATGGGAGTAAGATTACTGTGAGCGACAAGTAAAAGTTACGACTTATATAAAGGAAGGAGCTAGCGTAACTTAGAAGCCAACGGTAGCTTGCCACTGAAGTTTTACCGTCTTTCCATGATTTGGGTTTGGCACAATTTTCTATAGAAGGCATTAAGAACTTTGAGATGAGGAGATAAAAGAAGTTCGTAAGCTAAATCACCTACTTTCTTTGGTCCACAATATCTGGGAGATAACTTCTTATACTTCCCAAGAGATAAAGAACTTCTTTTGGGCCGTACTCGAGACCAAAACCTTGATATCCAAAACATCGATTCTCACTTCTGAACTCAATGTTCTGAATCCTTAAAACAGGTGGGACTCTTGAGAAGTATTCAGGAAAAAGGTTCTTCCTTTTTTAAACAGAATCTTTCTTTTATTTTAGAGAGAGAATAATTATAAGATCAGAAAGGGAGATTCTTACTCCTGTATACCTCTAAGGCTGGGGGAGGAATCTTACATTCTACCCCACTTAAAAGGTGTAAGATGTCCTCATCTCGCAAGTAGAGGACAACTTTTTTTGCTTAAGATTCAATTTATTCTGGGGTTCCTTATATTCCGGTCAACCCAACAGAATATGGGGATAAATATCCCTTATATAGAATTCATCATTAAATAACAATTCATTCAAATCATATCATTCATATCTTTAACACGATAATGGTCCATTAGACCAAAAATTTCCTTCTGAACATTCCTCCACAGGATTTAAGTTAAGCAAGTTCTCAATTTGTCATCCCTTAACTTGATCTACCGTCTCAAGTATTAACAGTAGCAATTTGACAACATAATCCACTAATCTCATAGTGATTTGCTGAATCATTTTCATCATTTATCATTATAGGGACTCGTCCCAATCATCCACATTGTGGTTTCGCTCAGCTTATTACATTTCAACCCATTTTCAAGGATCATCATTTTTTAATCAGAATCCAAATCAATTCATCAGTTCCCAAACAGAATTAAAAATCATATCAACCACATTCAAAATCATCATCTGGATAGCATTAACGCTTATAATTTCAAGTCTTAGATTTACTCGTATATACTGTCGGTAAAGAGCTGCAGTTATACCCTCGGTATATACGGATAGTCATGATACTCGAAACTATAAGGTAAATACCATCATGTCTAGGTCTCAAGCAAGTCAGGGTTCCATACAATTGCGGTACTTCCAATTGAAGACCCAATTACTAATTTACGAATTTCAATTTGAATTAACAATTTGTTTGAATTATATCAAACAATTACAACCTTTTTGTGCGTCTTGATAAACTTTTGAAATAATTTGCTCCTCAGTTGATCTTATTGGAGATCTATGACTTAAGTCTGATAAATAGATTTTTCTTTATCCGATCGTCCATAAAAAAAACATTTGTATATTTATATACAAGTTGCAATAATTACATAGAGCGGCTCGGCTCCAAAATTCAAAATCTCTTCGAGAGACGCATACGACGACGGTACTGGGCCATAGTCATGCCCTGTTACATAAGTTCTCTAACTGCGAAGGGAGCTATTATTTTCTCCTTAGGGATAAATCGACTAAGGAGTCTATAAATTCGACATGAAAGTCTGAAATTTCGAGGTGTCGAATGATATAGAATGACACCACGCACCATTTTCAGCTTTAACAGGATCATAGTCAATGAGAGATTCTGCCACAGCATTGTATGGTGGTTGCAATGGGCATGGACATATTGCCCTGCAAACCACTTATGTTGTATTCTCTCCGCTGGGGTAGGAAAATATAAATCCGCGAAATGGCGTGCGAGTCTTGCTCGGCTTGTTTGAGTTGAAGCGGAAGAGATGAGATGCTCGAAGGCAAATGCAATCATATCTTGAGACTGGGTGAGGTCGAGAATACCAAATAAATGTGGAACTTCCATCTATAAAAACAATTTCTTTGATTAAAATTTCTTCATTAAAGAAGCTTACGGAATGAAAATACATTATGAAAATGCTGTTTCTGAATTCTTATTACCAATTTCAGATAAGAATTTAATTATCTTTATTAGCTTTCAAAACCGCTCTGATACCAACTGTGAGATCCCCCTGTTCCCACCGAGCAACGGATTCGGTACTAGCAGCGGAAGTAGCACTTCTCGCACGGGACAGGGGTCCCACACTCGGGCCTCGCCCACGGATATCCGGACAAGAGACTAATCCGTCGGTTTGTCCAAAACCGAAACCGGAAAAACTTCCTTTACCCGGAAAGCACGGGCGATTCCACCAGGATAACTCTTTACTCTAACGTAGTCAAGATCATTACTGATCAAACTGATCTGACTGCACCTTTAACGGTACTTGGTCAAATCAAGGAAGAACTTGCACTTGGACCATTGGGATCAACGCTTTTTTCCCCATCAAGAGGCACAGCCGTTGATTCCTATCCATAGAACAATTTCTATCCGGGATTTACTTCATCTATCGTAATAATAGAAATTAAATCTCGATTTACGGATCCATCAGTCCAGCCTAACCCCATCCGATCCCATGGGTTAGCCAACCGCCCAACCACTGTAGTGATGGGATCCAATTTGGAATTTGGTTAGGTTTTGTCCCGGGTACCAAGGAAAAGAGTTCCAAGGCCCCCTAGCCGGAATTTCATGCAAACATAAAACTAGCCACACCACTTACACACCCAATATGAAAATTGCCTTTTTCTTAGCATCAGCTAACTTTAAAACAATCCTTTAATGAAACTATAGTACCACTGATCACAATCTCCCAATTTATCCAGTTGATTCATAATTTCCCATCATTCCTTCATCAGAGTATCTATGGCATCATTGGCAACTAGAACGCTCACCACCTGTCCACACAGAGGCCGTTTCCATAGTTCCTAGCCCATAATACTCGGCAATATAATCACTTATCAAGATGGACTCTCGTTGAAGATCAGCAAGATCAACCAACAGATCCATATAAAAGAGCCATGGACTCATCCGTTAAGGACCAGCAAGGTCAGTCAACCAGATCCATGCCCGGTTTCACAAAACAACTCTTACTCCTTGTTCCAATATCTTCCTCGACGCACGCGTGGGTATCCTAGGCGACCCAGAGCCCGAGCACCGTATGGTCAGCACCCTCTAGGATCCTTCGCAGGTGACCTAGCGCTTCACTCATAGGCCGCTTCCTTGGTCCCTCATCCACCGTACCGGAAGCTCACCATTTTAATCAAACCGAGGCTGGTCAAGACCTCGGTCGACCTTGCTACGCGAGACGTCCTCCATTGACTCTCCGTCAGCAGTTGCAACTTTATCAGTTAGGTCTCCACGACCTTAATCACAAGACGGTCAAAATGCTTCCCCAGCATTCTTGACATAAAACAGCCATTTACAAACAGCATTTACAAACAGTTTACAAATACAGTTTCTATATTAACTCTCATTTTTCCACATTATCCCTCATTAATCCACATTACTTATTCCACATTCCATGTATATGTGTACTCATCCAATCACCTCCTTTTCCATCTCTTCACTTCAGATTCCTTCACATCACATATCATATATTCACATCCATATCCACATCCATACATCCACATCCACATCCACATTCACATCCATACATCCACATCTACATGTTTATCTCCATTTTCACATCCTCATTTATACATCCACATCCCATATCCACATTCATACATACACATCCATATATCCACATCTACATCCACATACATACATACATCCACATCCACATTCCACATTCACATCTATACATCCACATCTACATTCACATTCACATACATCCACATCCACATTCCCATACATCCACATCTATACATCCACATTCCACATTCACATCTACATTCACATTCACATACATGCATCCACGTCTACATGCTTACCTCCATTTTCACATCCTCATTTATACATCCACATCCCATATCCACATTCATACATACACATCCATACATCCACATCTACATCCACATACATACATACATCCACATCCACATTCCACATTCACATCTATACATCCACATCTACATTCACATTCACATACATCCACATCCACATTCCCATACATCCACATCTATACATCCACATTCCACATTCACATCTACATTCACATTCACATACATCCACATCTACATTCACATTCACATACATCCACATCCCCATTCCCATTCACATCCACATCTACATCCACATACATACATACATCCACATCCACATTCCACATTCACATCTATACATCCACATCTACATCCACACTCACATACATCCACATCCACATTTCCATTCACATCTATACATCCACATCCATTCACATCTATACATCCACATCTACATCCACATTTACATCTATGCATATACATCTTCATGCATATATCCATTTTCATGTTCATACATCCACACTCCCATCTCCATATCCACACATCCACATACATACATCCATTTTCACATTCCCATTTATATAACCCCATATACTTTCACATCTAATCTTTTACATCACATCCATTCTCGCCCTATCACAACCCATATACATCCTATTCTATCACATACACTTCTTACCTCATCCCATACACATCTTATCACATCCTATCACTTTCCATACGCATCTTATCAATTCTTATCACATCTCATACACCTCTTATCACATCTTATCACATTTCATATCTTTTTTTTTTAAAAGAGAATTCTTATATTTGATATAAGATTTCTCTACACATTTATTTATACATAAATTCCATTTAAGGAGACTAACACTTTCGAAATTAAAATCAATCTTTTATGCATCTTCTTATGCATAAATTCAGTTTGGTAGGAAATTACACTTTTAGAATAAAAGAATTTCTCTTATGCATCTAAGTTAAGCATAAAATCCATTTATGAGAAAAATCACACTTTTAGTATAAAAAGAATATCTTTTATGCATACCTATATGCATGAAATCCAATATGATAAAAGTAACACTCTTACAATAAAATAATCAACTTTTATGCATACCTCTATGCATGAAATTCAATTATGATATAAGTCACACTTTTATAATAAAATAATCAACTCTTATGCATACTTCTATGCATGAAAATTAAAAATGATAAAAGTAACACTTTTGATATAAAAATTTATCATTATGCATACTCTTATGCATGAAAATAGAAATGATAAAAGTAACACTTTTGATATAAAAATTTATCATTATGCATATTCCTATGCATGAAAATAAAAATGATAAAAGTAACACTTTTGATATAAAAATTTATCATTATGCATATTCCTATGCATGAAAATAAAAATGATAAAAGTAACACTTTTGATATAAAAATTTATCATTATGCATATTCCTATGCATGAAAATAGAAATGATAAAAGTAACACCTTTGATATAAAAATTTATCATTATGCATATTCCTATGCATGAAAATAGAAATGATAAAAGTAACACTTTTGATATAAAAATTTATCATTATGCATACTCTTATGCATGAAATAAAAATGGTAAAAATAACACTTTTGATATAAAAACTTATCCTTTATGCATGATATTAAAATTCAATTTCTCCATGATTGTAATGAAATTCTTTCAATTAATCTAGGATGATAATTCCTAGAATATGGTAGGAAGTCCTCTTTTTATGCTTTGAATGAGATTATTTTATGCATAATTTTTATAAAAATTTTGCCATAGCTCCGCTGCTATGACTGATAAATCTCAATTTTTCTAAGGGATAATGCTTATCATTAAGAAAATAATTAAAATGATCTCTAATTGGATTATTAATCCATAATGGATTGAATCATTAATATACATAAACTAAAAGCATAGAAAAAAGCCATTAATTTGGCCTCAAGCATAGCTTAATCTTGGGTTAAGGAAAAGCTTTATGAAAAGCTTGATTTGGATTGAGAATGGGTCATGAGTATGACCATTTCTTGAGTGAGAGAGAGAATTTACATAAAAATCATTAGAATTTAAACATAAATGAAAATTAACTTCAATAGCATTATGTAACTCTTCACTACTATTCAAACTTCAATAGCATTAAAAAAAAAACCATACCAATTAAACTTCTCAAGCTTGAGAGGGGTTGAGAAGAGAGAAACATTGAGAAATTATAGAAAGATCAATATTCACTAATTACCTTACAACTTGCTTGATTCTTTGTTCACGGTAGAGGCCCCCAACCAATCAATTGGTTAAGTATGTTGATGGAGCCACTAATGGGGATTGAAGAAAGAGGGAAGCTCCAAAAACTAGTGAATTATTAAATGAATTCACAGTTCTTGGCTTAGGTGGAGTAGAGTAACGATGCATAAACACTATCTATTTTTCAACAAGGGGGAGGCTTCTATTTATAGGAAAAATTGAGCTCCTAACCAAACAAACTGATTCTAGAATTTTCTAAATCAGTTTGGTCAATATTTGACCATTTTTAGGTCAGTTAAGCTAACTTTTTGGAACTAGACTTAAATGAGGAGAGAGGAGAGATGAAATATCTCAATTTTTATGAGTTTAAAACTCATTCAAGCATGTGAAATATGCACCTCCTTTAAAGAACTCTCTTTCCTTACATATGTGTCATAATGGAATCATTTTAATATTGCTCATAGTTTTTTACTAATAAACCTTGTACATTTTCAACTCTTCATCTTATGTGAAATATGCACATCCTTTAAAGAACTCCCCTTCCTTACATATGTGTCATAATGGAATCATTTTAATATTGCTCATAGTTTTTTACTAATAAACCTTGTACATTTTCAACTCTTCATCTTATGTGAGCATTTAAGGGACTCCCCTTCCTTACATATGTGTCATAATAAAATCATTATTCCCAAAATATCTCATATTTTTAATATTGCTCATAGTTTTTTACTAATAAACCTTGTACATTTTCAACTCTTCACCTTATGTGAGCATTTACTCATTTTTGGGTATCTTCTTTTTTACAAATTGGATTTATCTACTCCCTACACATGGATTGATGCTATTGGCCCATACGAACCTTAATTGGACCATAGTCTAAAGATTTCTGAAAATCTAGACCCTTAGACTAAGGTTCTTTATACCTATTTCCAATTAATTCCAATTGCACATTGAAAAATTCTTTTTGAATTTCTGTTTCAGGGGAATTTATTTTAATAAGATGAGATAATTTTCTATCCAAAAATATTAAAAATCTGAATATTCTCTCTCTAGAATATTTTCTCTCTCTAGGTTAAAACAGTTAGAAACAAGTCTTTTATATTTCTGAAGAGGGATTGATTATAGAAGAAGATACTAGAGGGGAGGAATCTTACAACTTTGAAAAAATTGTCGAGTTTTTTCCAAACTTCCATACGTTTGTTGGCTACATCTGGTCTACTTTTGACATTTGTGGTGATGACACATAGCTGTTTCCAGCAGTTCCACATTGCATTGACTTGTTTGGTGTCATGGTTGCTCAAAAATCTTCTCGCTTTTGCTCCTCCCATTGAAACATCTTGCAGAACATCACCTGTACCTCCAGAAAGAACAAGATCTTTTTTAAGATGCACTTCCCCACCATGGAAACCCATTTGAGAGAGTAAGGCTTCGCATTTTTCTATGCACTCATCTGCAAGTTTAGTCGGCTTAATAGAATATGCATAGTCCAGATGAAGTCTAAGCAATTTGTCCAAGATTCTTATCTCTGCATGCAATGTACATATATGCACATTTTTTAAATGTATTGGTAGAATTGGATCCCATATTTTAATAGAAGTTGGATAATCGACAACATTCACATTATTTCTGGATGGTGGTTTTCCAATCTCATTTTCTGCAAGCCATTCTCTTGTCCCTGTGCTTGCCATGCAATAAAGACATGGATATTTGGTATTTGCTCCTCCACATACACCAAACATACACTTCAACGCCTTGAGGTCGGCACTCAAATGCCATTCCACAATGAAATCACCTATGTCGTCTACATGAAGGTGTTCACCTGTATTTTGGCTCTGAATAACTAAAGGAATGTCTATTTGTGAGAAGAGCCACTTTAATATTTCATGACTCTCTACTGGTACATGAGCTGATCCAATCCACCATAGCTCCATTTCTGATTGAGTTTTGTGGTATGGAGAATCAAGCTTACCTTGACTATAGTCCAATGCTTTATTCATTAGGGATATAGATATTCTTTCCATTTTTTGACATTTTTGGATTTGAGCTTCATCTAATTTTAAAACAAATACAAGTTTTCCTTCACAATCTATTTCTCTTATGTTGTAATATCTCACCATAAAAGATTGGACTTTTCTAATGTTCATCCAAATATTATTATAAACGTTGTATTCAAAAGACGATTTTTTTTTTGTCTCTCATATGGCATTGTTCCCTCAATATGGAAATACTCTCCGAAATGTTTAGAAATTTCCTCATTTAACAGAGTTCTATATTTTCCAACATTGTGAGGTCTAGGCAACCCAAAAGCTTTGATTTTGTAATACTTAAGGACCCTGAACCAGGTTTTAAAGATGGCTCTGTATCCCTTTCTACTCACTCCCACTGTGTCACAAACTTCTTGCATTTGGGAAGGCTGGACTAATAAGTCCATATCTTTTAATAGATGTTGAAAGACTAGTTTTTTTTAGTTTGATTTTCAGGAAGCTCCAAAAGTTTCAAGATATCCGACCTATTCATAAGCTCATTCAAAAATCTTACCCTTTCTTGAGCATTAGACATGTCAAATCCTAGAAGGTTAGTAACATGATCTCTTACAAGTTTTAACCTTTTTTTTCTTTGTCCAGATCTCTCTGTTAAGCAGAAAATTTCTGTTTTGAAGCTTTCATGGAAAGCTTGTAAATGAATGTATTTTGGCACATGTATTTGGGGAAATGCAAGCAAATAAGTGAAGGTCTCATGTATTTGGAAGGGCACATGTACTAGCAACTCAGGAGCAAATCATTCATGCAAAAATTGATGCATTTCAAGTGATGTGTGAAGGAAAAATTCTGGTTTTGTGAACTTCTGCAAAACAGAGAACATACCCCCTGTGGAGGATCGATTGCGAAAGCTAGAGGAAAAATTGAGTCAAACCCTTCAAGCACATGTTAGCTTAGGTCATTGCTAAGGTGCTGGTGAAGTGAATGTGCAAATGCCCCATCCCTAGAGCCCTCTGGAGTAGGCAGCGCTTTCTGGAGCAGTATCTTGGATAGTTTGAGAAGATTTTGGTCTAATTCACTCATTTGTACATCAAACTTGGTGCTTTAAAGCTTGGAGTGCTTAGCAAAAGTGTGATTGAGAGTTGTATTACATTTGGGGCAGCTCATGTGATGTATTTGAAGCTCATTTAATTCAATTAGCAAAGATTTGCAGGTTTGCAGAAATGTTGTGCAGAAACAGAGCATCACTAATCAAGCCATTAAACCTTGTGTATTGCGAATTGGCCTAATTCCTTTGGTACAAGTGAAGTCCCAATAGTTGCTAAGCCTTTGGTTCAAGATTTTTTTAATTTGGATCAGATTTGAAGGAGATAGAGCACTTTTAGTGAGAGGTGGTACCTGACATTTGCAGAAAAAGGCAAACTAGAGAGCTACAAAAATTGGTGGTTCTCACTCAACTTGAAGAATTCTCACTCAACTTGAAGAATTGGTGGTTCTTACTCAACTTGAAGAATTGGTCTAGAGTAGGGATAGCATTTTAGTGGCTTTAGACTTAATAGTGTAAGTTTGACCTTAATTGTTTTTACCCGTTTAGCAATACAAAGTAATTAGTGTTTTGTACTAAAGGTAGAGTTCCAGACCTAGGACAAAGAGACTAAATTAATTATAGGACCGTCAGTGGATACCTTGCCCTTACTAGGACATTGCTTAGGGACAATCTAATAAACCTTCCATAACAAAAATTGGCATGACAAAAATACAAGAAAAGTGTATATGTTTGTGGCCTATTGCCTTATTATTCATGGTAGGCGAGGGAGGTCTATACCTTTCCCAGACCAATGCCTTGTGTAGTAGGGAATAGCCATACCGCAGGTGCGCAAACATACTCTTGAAGAGAGCCCTGTCCAAAAAGAAAAAAACAACAAAAGAAAAGAAAAGAAAAGAAAGGACAGAAAGGCACCAAGAGAAATGCTTGTGTAATCCAGGATGGTCGCCGTTGTGCTTAAAATATTAAACCAAAACACTAAGCAATATCAAGAGTCTGCCACTACATAATTATGTTAGATTTATTAGTGTTGAACCAACATCTTTGCCTTAGCATAGGCTTAGTATACTACTTGATAGTCCCTCGATTAACTGTTGTCTTTTGCCTTCTAGGAAAAGAACAATACATTTGGCATAAAACATTCTTTACTTTAGTTAGCTGCTGCTGCAGGTAGTAATTATTAAGGCTTGAACTAACCTATTCAATCCCTACACTGCTTCAATGTTTCCTTCCTCTAGCTAATTGGACGTTTATTACCATCCATGTCTTACTCAGTAACATTGCTTGTTTTGTTATTGTCTGTCAGTACTTTTGCTTTCAACAAAAAAAAAAAGAACACACAAACCACCTATCGTTTTGCTTGTAGGCACACACTCGAGATGCTATTCTTCCTTGGCGTCTACGCGCTCGAGGACGTGCGCAAAATACGAAGGGGGGAATGTTGCGTAACGAGTGGTGATCAATGCAAGGATGCAACACAAAGATGAAAGCTGGAAAACAAGAGACTTGAATTTCTTATTTAGGGCTCTTGTAGAGAGTTCCAAGTTGTAGGTGAGTGTGGGAGTGGGATTGAGAATAATCCCACATGGGGAGTTTTGGGAGTTTTAGGAGTTTTAGTATAAATAGTGGCTCATTTGAGAGCTCACATACACTTTGGGCTAAGTTCATGCAAGAGCTCCCTTGAGAGAGCTACTCTCCCTCTTGTAGAGAGTTCCAAGTTGTAGGTGAGTGTGGGAGTGGGCTTGAGAATAATCCCACATGGGGAGTTTTGGGAGTTTTAGGAGTTTTAGTATAAATAGTGGCTCATTTGAGAGCTCACATACACTTTGGGCTAAGTTCATGCAAGAGCTCCCTTGAGAGAGCTACTCTCCCTCTTCTCCATAGAGGTGAAGACTCTTCTCTCACCCCATCTACATCTTTGCATGAGATAAATCTCTTCATTGAATCAATAGCAATGTCATGAGTCTTTCTCATCCTCTTCTCTAATCATTTTACTCTTATGCATGCTTTTAGTATTTCGTTTTTGTGTATGTGGGCTGATTTGAAGCTTTCATGGAAGCTTGATGCTTGAGTGTGTGCATGTGTAGGAATGAGAGCAAGTTGAGCTTGTGTGTGTGCTTAATCTAGTGTCATGTGATGGTAGCCATAGGCATCTCTCCTTTAGAGGATAAGCTTTCGTGCACCTAACTGGGTTGAGTCCCTAGCACGAAAGGAGTGCTTGCATTCCATTGGAGCTAGGCATTACCTCTACTCGTCTGTATTACATCGTAGGGAGCAAGGGTCTTTCCACTATTCCCTAGAAACATTGGTGTAATCACACAAAAAAATTTAATGCACATTAGTAAAGAAAAGAAACATTGCATTAAATCTTTAAACATTTTTATACATTGATGTCTTGGTTTTATCATTTAAATCATGAAGGAACTTATAATCTTGCAACAAGACAAGAGGTTCCTTCAACTAGGGTTTTTGCATCCATTTAGCGTCTTCAAGTGGATAATTCTTAAACTTAATCAAATATATGCATATTACCTTACCACTTTGAAGAATGTTATCCTCATGCTTAAGGATGGCCTTAGGTTGTAGGATCTCCTCTTGGTCCTCAATCTTAAAATGATCCCCTTCTATAGGGTCCATTGTAGGTGTGCCTTTAAATGGCTTAAGCAGACTCACATGAACAACATTATGTATATGCCAATGCTCTAACAACTTGATTCTAAAAGATGTTTCATTGATACTTTTAAGAAACTTAAATGGACCATAGTACCTCTTACCAATCTTAGGATAAATCTTTTGATTTCTCATGGGCTGTCCTCACCAATGCTTGCCCCTATCCTTTGATGTAAACAAGCCCTGGGAAACTTCAACAAGACCCATTAATCCTCTTTTTGCTCTAAAGGCCTTCGTCGATGCTTATCAGCAACCTGTTTTTGCTTTTGTTGTGACACTTGAATTGCTTCTTTTATCTTTTGAAAAGCTATCTTAATGTCATTCACATACTCATCATCTGCAAATATGTTTGAATGCATCCTTAAGATAGGTGGAGGCTTTGGGCGGCCATCAACTGTCTCAAATGGAGACTTCCTCGTAGAGGTATGCACATAAGGTAAGTATTTCTCCCATTGTTTACTTTGATCTTTCTCTCCAACATAGCCTTTGAGAAGATCAAGGATTATAGATTTCACAATCTCTGTTTGCCCATCTGTTTGAGGAGGGTCGACGAAAAATTGAGTCTTGTGCCCAAATTTTCAAATAGCCCCCTCCAAAAGAGACTTGTCATTCTTGGGTCTCTATCAGAGACTATTGAACTTGGCATCCCGTGGTACTTTAAAATTTGGGATATGAATATGGTAGCCATGTGGTGCGACTTAATAGTCTTCTTATTAACACATATGAAATGAGCCTATTTACTCAATCGGTCTACCATTGTCCATATACTCGTATTTCCATGTATGGAGTTGGACAATCCAAATATGAAGTCCATTGAAATACTCTCCCATCATGGAGCTCGAGAATTGGCAATGTTGCAACAATCTAGGGGCTTTTCCTCTATCATACATGACCTTTTGAGATACCGTGCATTGTTCTACATAATCATGGATGCCCTTTCGCATAGAGGGCCAACAGAAGTAAGTTTCTATTGCTTGAGTAGTGGCTTGGATACCACAATGCCCTACATATGTTGGAGCATGAGCCTCATACATTAGCTTCTCTCATGAAGTTCCTTGGTTACATAATCATGAACCATGCAAGAGGAATCCTTCTTTAGTGAGAAAGGTTCATGGGCCTTGCTACTCTCTAAATCTTACATGATAGAGATATAGTCTTCATCTTGTGCATACTTGTCAATCATACTTGCAAGATCATGATTCTGTGCTATGGAGACAACATTTACTCTAGGCCCCCATAAGCATGCACCCGCAACCGAATTTGATAAAAATGTTTAAAAATTTAATGCAATGTTCTTTTTTTTTCTTTACTAGTGTGCATTAAAATGTTTTATGTGTGTACATCAATGTTTCCAAGGAATAGTTTAACGATGACTTTGTCTCCTAAACATCTGCTAGACTTGCCACCTGCTAGACTTGCCATCTAGTTCAGGAATGTAATCTTGCTCAAATGTGGATCCAGAGAATAGACGGGACTCCTTTCACTTGATACAAGCATCGTCAAGGATGACTACAATTTTAAGGGAGGGGTAATGTCATCAAAATTTAATTTTGATGACATTTGTGCTTTATGAAGGCTTTTCTCTCTCTAAAAGTGGCCATTTGGGAAAGAAGAAGCACAAGAAAGCACATATTGTTGGACAATAAGGCATATGTGCTTTATGAAGGCTTTTCTCTCTCTAAAAGTGGCCATTTGGGAAAGAAAAAGCACAAGAAAGCACATATTGTTGGACAATAAGGCATATATGGAAGTGAATTCAAGGCTATGGAAGTGCCAAAAGGTGAATTCCACTTCACAAGTGCATGGCAAATTTTCCTAGGATCTCACCAGTATTTTATGGAGTACAAACGGGCCTCCGAAGGACTTAAAAATTTGCTAAAATACGGCTTACGAGAGAGGACAAAAGTGGGAGTGAGGGCAAAGAATAATGAAAATACAAATGACATTTGTGCTTTATGAAGGCTTTTCTCTCTCTAAAAGTGGCCATTTGGGAAAGAAGAAGCACAAGAAAGCACATATTGTTGGACAATAAGGCATATATGGAAGTGAATTCAAGGCTATGGAAGTGCCAAAAGGTGAATTTCACTTCACAAGTGCATGGCAAATTTTCCTAGGATCTCACCAGTATTTTATGGAGTACAAACGGGCCTCCGAAGGACTTAAAAATTTGCTAAAATACGGCTTACGAGAGAGGACAAAAGTGGGAGTGAGGGCAAAGAATAATGAAAATACAAATGAGGGCTTTGTTTGGCCAATTTGGGACACTTTTAACCCAATTAGAGGGCAAGAACTAGGCGCCCTCCTCCTCCCATGACCTGCCCATGCTCCACCTCTCTCTAGTCACATGGATGCTGAAATTGGCATCACTTTCCACCTCATCAAGTCATGAACTTCAAGGAGTTTTATCTCTCTCATTAAGAAGCTAATTAGAGTGATCAAAAGAACAAGTGAAAGCTCTCACAAAGCTCTTCCAGCTCAAGCACTCATATGTAAGCTATATGCTTAAGATTGTGTACCACCCCTTGGTAGCTAAGTATGATACTTAGGCTATGGAGCACTTTCATCTCAATCTCCTTCCCTAATCCTCTTCAAAGCTCTCCTTTTCTCCACAAGTTCTCTTGGCTTAAATAGCCATTGAGGCTTTGAGAAGAGGACAATGTAGTGCAAGGGAGAAGCAAGCCAACAAGCTCATGACGGTTATGGGAGATCCTAGCCTCCATGGTCCTAATGATGTATTAATTCAAGCTACTCTCTTTTTGTAAAGAGTTCAAGAGCAAAGATTAATACAAAGCCTCTCAAGGGGGGGTCAGCCTCAAGAAATCCAACCCTCAATCTTGTGTTGATTGTGTCAAGATCTTGCTTTAATGTGCTTGTTATGCATATGCAAATTGTATATGTGTGTGAGTTGCTAGATGAATGCATTAGCCGCTATCTTGTTCTTATCACATGCTATCACTACTAAGGGCATTAACTATAAGGAAATCCTAAGTGTCATTAAGGCTAGTTACTAAAAGAGATAAGAGTAAAGACTTGTTATTTGCCCTAAAATAGCTTAATGCAACTTGATTTCATTGGTATCAGAGCTTTGTAGGTGTTGCATTAATTAAAACTAGTACTTTTAATTAAGTTACGATCTAAGCGTTCACATAAAAGGTACTAATTTTTGTGAAGGAATCTTGTCTTCTATTCCACACAATGAACATAGTTGGAACCAAGTAAACTTTAAGGAAGATGAAGCTTCAACACAAGGAACCCATGCTTTAAGAAATCTAGTACAAAGCTGATGCAGAACATAATCCATCTTTAAGGCCCATGGTTCAAGATTTGATGTTTGCTCATGGCATGGTTCTTACAATAAGGTCTCCTCCTCGAGAATTTAATTCTCCACAAGGGAGTGAGCATGTTAGAGAGCCTTTGGAATGGGAGGGGCAATCTCCATCCAGTTCTCCTCAAGAACGACGTTCCCATCGCTCTCCTAACCGTAGTAGATGGCGAAGATCTTCTTCCAATTATGGGTCCTCCTCATCCAAAAGTGGAAGAAGTGAAAGAAGCCATTTCCATCAACGAAGAAGAAGGTCTCCTTCACCTTCACCAAGCTCTTCACCCTCAAAATATGATGAAGGAAGCTCTCCACAGGAAAAGTCAAGGGCTTTTACTCGTACACCATGAAGGCGCAAAAGGACCTGCTATGCTAAGAGAGATTACAAGCTTCAAAAGTTCAAAGAGGGTGGAAAGAGTGTAACTTTGCTAAACTTTATCCAGCAATTTGATGTGGCATTTGGTGGGCAGCACTTCACCGAATAATCAAAGCTACGCCATGTAGCTATGTACATGCAAAGGTCTACTCGCCCATGTAGCTATGTACATGCAAAGGTCTACTCGCCAATGGTGGGCAAGTCTTCGAGCTCAAGGATTGTAGCCCAAGACTTGGCGAGCATGTAGGGTTGCTATCATGAAGCAATTCCTAACCGGTCAAGCCAAGGATGATGTGCTAACGGCATGGCGTGTTCTCCAGCTCAAAAAGGGAGAGACTATGCAACACTATATAGACAAGTTTTGGCATTTGTATCTCAAAGCCATAGTCTTTGAGTAGATAAACTTTTCTGAGCAAAAGCAGCAGTACTTGGTTGGGCTTCATGTGAAGATGTGCATGGATATGTTCATGCACAAAAGCCAAAAACCATCTTCAAAGTCATCCATCACTCATTGGTGGTGGGTAACAAGATTTTGTCTCTCAACAAGATGACTATCGAGTTGTATGAGAAGGGTGAAAAGACTCCCAATGAGCAGCTCCTCAAGACTCCAAGAGCCACGTAAAGAAGAAGGAGAAAGGGGTATACAAGGGGAAAAACAAGCTCTCCGAGGAGGTTGAAAGGTACAAGAAGGAGAACCGGTGCTTCAAGTGTGGAGAGCAAGGGTACTCTTATCATGCTTGTCCCACAAAGGCTACCAAGAAGGGCCCTCCTCAAGCTTCACAAGTAAGTTTCCCATCAACCATCCAAAAAGATATTAATCAACTATGCTATGCATGGGGGAAAGTTAGGAACCAAGATGCCTTTATACTCTTTGATCCTAGCTCATCCCATAATTTGATTTCAGTGGAGTTAGCCCAAAAACTGGGCATCAATACTAAAGAAATGGGACCCGCACTTGATGCTGATGGAGCCTTTAAAGGGCAACAAGTCCCTGTCATGCCATCGACGATTGGGAAGCTTAGGCTACATGCTCAAGAGTACATTGATCAAGAGGAGTTTTATGTATCTCCTTTTTGCATGAGGATGTTATCTTAGGGGCGCCATGGTTTCATCGCATGGCCATACAACTCACTTATCCTAATAGGGTTATCACTTTTCATCATAGAGGTAAAGCCATTAGTATTAACACTGAGAAGAATGGAACCATAATACCTGTTGTATTATCTAGTGATGTTATACAAAAGTCAATAAAATCTTCTCTTTTTGTGTATATGGCTTTCTTCAAAGACTCTCCTTCCTCTCATGATACACTCTCTCAAATGTCTAATACTAATATAAGCTTTAATGATGAAATGAATTATATGTCTTTTCTTCAAGCATATAGTGACTATTTTTCAGATTCTATCCCTAGTGAGTTACCTCCTTCACGAGGAGAGAATGACCATAGAATTGAATTAGTACCAAGTAGCACACCCCCTAATAAGCACCCATATCATGTCTCTCATACACAACAAGAAGCGATACTCTCTCAAGTGAATGAGCTTCTTGAGAAGGGGATGGTACGACCTAGTCCATCTCCCTTTTGCTCACCTATGTTGTTAGTGCAAAAGAAGGATAAACAAGAACACAATCAAGAATCAATTTCTAGTCCCTCGTATAGAGGACATTTTTGACAAGCTACAAGGTTCATCTTACTTTAGTAGGATAGACCTTAAAAGTGGATATCATCAAATAAGGATAGTATCTCATGACATCCATAAGACTCTTTTTCATACGGAGTTTGGCTTGTATGAGTACGTGCTGATGCCCTTTGGCTTGTATGAGTACGTGCTGATGCCCTTTGGCCTTACCAATGCTCCAGCAACCTTTAATAACAGGTTAATGAAAAGATTATTTAGGAAGCATACGGCATACACTGGAGTGTTCTTTGATGACATTATCATCTACTCTAGGATAATAGAAGAACACAAAGAGCACTTAAAGAATTGCGTGCTAATAGACTTTATGTAAATGGGAAGAGAAGTGAGTTCTTCCTTAATGAGATCAAGTACCTTGGTCACATTATCTCTAAGGAGGGTATCCAAATGGATCTCAAGAAGCTTAAGGTAATAGATGAGTGGCCACAACCAAAGAACCTTCCTGTGTTAAGAAGCTTTATTGGCATGTGCTCCTATTATAGACACTTTATTTCAAAGTTCTCTATAATAGAAGGTCCACTCCATGATTTGACAAAGAAACAGGTCAAATTTCAATGGACCATGAAAGAAAACAATGCTTTTAAAGAGCTCAAGGAAAGGCTTATGACGAAACCACTATTGATATTGCCTGATTTCAATAAGCCTTTTGAAGTTCATTGTGATGCTTATGGTGATAGCATCGGGGGGCTGTTCTTTCTCAAGAAGGACATCCTATTGCTTATGAAAGTAGAAGGTTGAACTCTCACAAGAACAAGTACTAGGAATCTATAAGAAAGAACTACTTGAAGTTATCCATGCTCTAGATTCTTGGAAGCATTACTTGTTGGGTACACCCTTCATAATACATACATATCACCAAAGAATTAGATATTTTCTTTTGCAAACCAAGCTTTCTAATGACAAGCAAATGAGATGGGCTAATTTTCTCTCAATTTCATTTTCACATACCCATATCCCTGGAAAGTAAAATGCGGTTGTGGTTGTGGTTGCGGATGCACTCTCATGAAGGCCTAAAGTAAATGCTGCCTCCATAGCATATAATCATGATCTTGCAAGCATTATTGAGACAAGTATGCACAAGATGAAGGCTATATCTCTATTATGGTAGATTTAGAGAGTAACAACACCCACGAACCTTTGTCACTAAAGGAAGGATTCCTCTTGCATGGTTCACGATTAGGTGAAACCAAAGAACTTTGTGAGAAGGTAATATGAATCTCATGCTCCACCATATGCAGGGCATCATGGCATTCAAGCCACTACTCAAGAAAATAAAGACTTACTTCTATTGGCCCTCTATGCGAAAGGACATGCATGATTATGTAGAACAATGAATGCTATTTCAAAAGGTCATGTATGATAGAGGAAAAGCCCCTCTAGATTGTTACAATCATTGCCAATTGTAGAAACTGCATGAGAGAGTATCTCAATGGACTTCATCTTTGGATTGTCAAAGTGCATACATGGGAATTCGGGTATGGACATGGGTAGACTGATTTAGTAAACAGGCTCATTTCATACCTGATTTAGTAAACAGGCTCATTTCATACCTGTTAAGAAGACCACATGGCCACCATATTTGGGATGCTAAGTTCAATAGTCTTGGATAGAGACCCAAGAATGACAAGTCTCTTTTGGAGGGGGCTATCTGAAAATTTGGGCACTAAACTCAATTTCTCGTCAGCTTATCGCCCTCAAACGGATGGGCAAATAGAGATTGTGAATTCCATCATCCTTGATGGAATTCACAATCTCGTCAGCTTATCATCCTCAAACGGATGGGCAAATAGAGATTGTGAATTCCATCATCCTTGATCTTCTCAAAAGCTATGTTGGGGAGAAAGATCAAAGCAAACAACGGGAGAAATATTTACCTTTGGTAGAGTTTTAATATAATAACACGATGCACACCTCTACAGGGAAGTTTCCATTTGAGATTGTTGAAGGCCGTCCAAAGCCTCCACCTACCTATCTTAAGCATGCATTCAAATATATTCATAGCTAATGAGTATGTGCATGACATCAAGATAGCTTTTCAAAAGATAAAAGAAGCTATTGCAAACAAAAGCAAAAAAGGGTTGATGATAAGCATTGAAGGCCTTTAGATCTAAAAGAGGATGAATGGGTTTTGCTCAAGTTTCCCAAGGCTCTTTTACATCAAAAGATGGGCAAGAATTGGCAAACGAAGGCCCACATGTCATCAAAAGATTTATCCTAACTTTCTAAGAGGTATTATGGTCCATTTCAGATCCTTAAAAGGATCAATGAAATGTCTTTTAGACTCAAGTTACCAAAGCATTGGCATATACATAATGCCTTTCATGTGGGTCTTATGCCATTTAAAGGTACCCTATAGAAGAGGATCCTCCTGAGATTGACGACCAAGAGGAGATCCTACAACCTGAAGCCATCCTTAAGCATGAGGATAACATTCTTCGAAGTGGTAAAGTAATATGCAAGTATTTAATTAAGTTTAAGAATCATCCTCTTGAAGATGCTAAATGGATACATGAACCCCAAAACTGAAGTATTCTCTTGCAAGATTATAAGTTCCTTCATGATTTAAATGATAAACAAGACATCGATGTATAAAAATGTTTAAAGATTTAATGCAATGTTCTTTTTTTTTCTTTACTAATGTGCAATAAAATGTTTTATGTGTGTACACCAATGTTTCCAAGGATAGTTTAGCGATGACTTTGTCTCCTAAACACCTATACTAGACTTTCCATCTAGTCCAGGAATGTAATCTTGCTCAAATGTGGATCTGGAGCATAGATGGGATTCCTTTCACTTGATACAAGCATAGTCGAGGACGACTACAATTTCAAGGGAGGGGTGTCATCAAAATTTAATTTTGATGAGTTTTGTGCTTTATCAAGGCTTTTCTTTCTCTAAACGTGGCCACTAGGGAAAGAAGAAGCACAAGAAAGCACATATTGTTGGACAATAAGGCATATATGGAAGTAAATTCAAGGCTACGGAAGTGCCAAAAGGTGAATTCCACTTAACAAGTGCATGGCAAATTTTCCTAGGATCTCACCAGTATTTTATGGAGTACAAACGGGCCTATGAAGGACTTAAAAATTGCTAAAATATAGCATACAAGAGGTGGCAAAAGTGGAAGTGAGGGCAAAGAATAATGAAAATGGGAATGAGGGATTTGTTTGGCCAATTTGGGACACTTATAACCCAATTAGAGGGCAAGAACTAGGCGCCCTCCTCCTCCCATGACCTGCCCATGCTCCACCTCTCTCTAGCCACATGGATGCTAAAATTGAAAGGTTTACTTGATGACATAGGCATGAACTTTCAACCTCATCAAGTCGTGAACTTCAAGGAGGTTTATCTCTCTCATTAAGAAGCTAATTAGAGTGATCAAAAGCACAAGTGAAAGCTCTCACAAAGCTCTTCCAGCTCAAGCACTCATATGTAAGCTATATGCTTAAGATTGTGTACCACCCCTTGGTAGCTAAGTATGATACTTAGGCTATGGAGCACTTTCATCTCAATCTCCTTCCCTAATCCTCTTCAAAGCTCTCCTTTTCTCCACAAGTTCTCTTGGCTTAAATAGCCATTGAGGCTTTGAGAAGAGGACAACGTAGTGCAAGGGAGAAGCAAGCCAACAAGCTCATGGGTTATGGGAGATCCTAGCCTCCATGGTCCTAATGACGTATTAATTCAAGCTACTCTCTTTTTGTAAAGAGTTCAAGAGCAAAGATTAATACAAAGCCTCTCAAGGGGGGGTCAGCCTCAAGAAATCCAACCCTCAATCTTGTGTTGATTGTGTCAAGATCTTGCTTTAATGTGCTTGTTATGCATATGCAAATTGTATAGTTGTTGCTAAATGAATGCATTAGCCACTATGTTGTTCTTATCACATGCTATCACGACTAAGGGCATTAACTATAAGGAAATCATAAGTGTCATTAAGGCTAGTTGCTAAAAGAGCTAAGAGTAAATACTTTCTATTTGCCTTAATGAAACTTGATTTCAAAATGAGTGCTTGAGCTTGAAGAGCTTTGTGAGAACTTTCACTTGAGCGCTTGAACACTCCAAATTTCTTTGTGATGAGAGATATACCTCCTTCAAGCTCACGACTTGGAGAGGTGGAAAGTGGTGCCAAAATTAGCATCCTTGTGGCTAGAGACAACTCAAGTGGAGTATGGGTAGGGCATGGGAGGGGGAGGGTGCTTAGTTCTTGTACCAAATTGTTGAAACAAAGCCCTCATTCCCATTTTCATGATCCTTCACCCTCATTCCCACTTTTCCCACCTCCCATAAGCCGTATATTGGCAATTTTAAGCCCCTCAAGAGCCCCTTTGTACTCGTAAAATACTGATGAGATCCTAGGAAAATTTTCCATGCACTTGTTAAGTGGCATTCACATTTTGGCACTTCCCTAGCCTTGAATTCACTTTCATACATGCCTTATTGTCCAACAACATGTGTAATGGCCAAGCTGAAAGCACGAACAAGATACTAGGCACAATGTTGACCAAAATTGTGAGCGATTCGAGAATGGATTGGGAAATGAAGTTACATTCCGCACTTTGGGCATACAGGGTAGCTTATAAAACAACTATTGGGACAACACCGTTCAACATGGTGTTTGGACTAGACGCCATATTGCCCATGGAATTTTTAATTCCAACCTTAAGAGTGGCTAAAGAGCTTTATTGGACAGGACATGAATTGTCAGAGAGGCTAGAAGAGCTAGAACATCTAGATGAAACTAGACTGGTTGCAGTAGCAGGAATGTACGCTTTAAAAAGAAGGCAAAAATAATTCCATGATAGTCGAATCATAACTAAAGAATTTAAATTGGGCGATTTAGTTCTGGTTTTCACCCTCAAGGAGTTCCAGGCTAAATTCACCAAGAGAGAACGAGGTCTGTATGTGATTTTAGGACTATCATCGAGTGGTGCAGTTAAACTTTCAACGCTTGATGGTGAAGAAATGCCCAACTAAAGACAAATTTAGGAATTTTGGGAATTATTTGAGTCCCATTTCTTATAGGATTGGTTGAAAACTCGGTATTTTTGTGTAGTTTGAGCTAACATCTATTTGTTGGTGCACTCTTTGTGCCATTAGATTATATCTTGACACAACAATTTGGCATATTTGTTTGTAGTTGTATAGATACATACGTCAATGCAACAATATTGGAAGGACAAGGGAAACATGACAGTAAACTTAATTGAGATTATACAACACCTTTCATATGAAGAAGATAATGTTAAATACTATCTCCACTTTGAGACATTGAACTAAAAACATGGGCTTTACTTAATTTGCCAAAAGAATTCTAAATATCACTTAAAAAGGAACCTTAGAAATGAGAGATCTCTAAAGGGTGTGATGTTAGAAACAATAAAACAAAAAGTAAATCTCAATGATAGTAACAATGTGCTAAGTTTATGATTGATCCACAGATTAAAAACCATCTTAGACACTATATCAAGATTATAAATCATTATATATATGCTCAAATTTGAGGGACACTGAAGTAAAAACATGGGATAATAATGCCAAAGAACACTTGGAAAAGGAACCTCAGAATTGAGGGACCTCCAAAGAGTGTGGTGTTTAGAAACACCAGAAGCAATCAAATTTCAATGAGATTGTTACATTCAAGTTTACAATTCATCCGAAGACAAAAACCCTTCATAGACACTTTGTCAAGATAATAATTGAGTACAAATTGTATCTCAAACATAGCGTTTTCTCATGTATTGCTCCAATACATACAAAGTTTCTCTGTCATAAGCTGCTTCATTTACTAAAGTGTTGCAAGTATACTCCCGTTTGTTCTTTGCATAAATCCAACCAAGTAACCATGCACTGATTGTTGTCTCCAAAAAACTTTGAAGCTCCTCTATATTTTGATTCCACATCTTTGGAAAAATCAAGTAGGTTCCGGGCATATTCCACATTACATTGTAGAGGGTATCATAAAAAATTAGCGTGTTATTTCCATCTAGGTCATGAAAAATTTTCCATTCTACATCTAAGTTTTTGTGGTATACAAATCGATATCCAATTAGAAGATCCATCTTTTGACATGCTGCTTGCCCTGCTATACAACCTTAAACTTTTGATGGTGCCGAAGGAAAGCACAACTCAAGAATGCGTCAATTCCTTTGTAGTCTATTAGTACTCCAGATCCATACCTCAAACCATTGCATACAAAAATCAAGGAAAGTGAATGCATCTTTGCAAATCAAATGCCAAACACTTGTATTCTCTTCCACAAGATGCATATGTTTGGCCCAGTTTGGACATACATCACCATGTTGCATCTCAATGGTCTTAAGTAAAACACCATTGAGTTCGAGTATCAATACTCTTCTTTGTTTCCTTATTGTATCTGGGGGTGGTGGACATACATCACCATGTTGCATCTCAATGGTCTTAAGTAAAACACCATTGAGTTCGAGTATCAATACTCTTCTTTGTTTCCTTATTGTATCTGGGGGTGGTGGAACTCTTTGCCTTCTAGGTACATGACAAGTCACCAATGATTGGTGCCACCTCAATAGTAAGTTTTTTGTACACTTGAAATCAAAGCTATATGCTTCAACATATCATGTTGAAAACAAAATGTATGGTTAATGGACATTCAAAATTTTAAATAAATATATTATGTGCCAACAACATAAATTCATCCATGATATGGATGGTCTTAAACCTTCATAGACAAATGCTCCAATACCTCAGAAGTTCAACCAAAAAAATAAAAGAGCGAGTATATTCTCAATGCTAAATTTATCAAATTTATTGAATATGATGTATAAAAGATTTTCACTGTTGAGATAATTGAGTTTATCTAAATTAAATGATAATATTCATAGCCTTACACCTTGACAAGGCAATATCTTCAATAAAAAACAAACACATCTTCATTGCAATCGAATTGCAAATATTGACAAAAGAGATAATCAAATGACAATAAGTTTGGAGTACAATATTTGCAATCGAATTGCAAATATTGACAAAAGAGATAATCAAATGACAATAAGTTTGGAGTACAATGGCATTTGATTGCTTGATACAATAGTGTAAAGATTTGGCTCATACAATCCAAAAATTAAACCCATCTAAGCACATTGTTTTGGCCAAAGCCTAAGTCTATCTTACGGGCTTTTAGTACAAAATGGCTCCAAACATTCTGCACCCAACAAGTCTTGATATTTGTGCAGATCCCATACTTCAAATTGCACATTTAGACCTCAACAATGGTTTCATTTGACCTGCAGCAACAACTAGTGTGGGTTAGGTTGGAATCTGATTATATTGTCACTCAATCTTTAATGAAACCTCAATGTAACTTTATTGAGAGGCAACCATTTTAATAAATTGTAAGAAAGACTAGGTGATAAAATTCTGTTTGGCCTTGAGTATTATAGCCTTTGGAATCTTTATTTTCTCTGGAAGTCATCCACCCTTGGGCTTCCATGCCCAAGGGTGGATGCAGCTAGTGTCTTCCCAGCACCGAGGATCATTTCTGTTCTCTCACCAATACTTGTTCCAGCAATCCTTACAATCTGAATAATGATTGAACTATGAGTTTGGTAGCTTCATACAACATTGCTAAAAGATTACAAAGCTAGTTTCCCATGTGCTAACAAATCATTCTTGCTCAACTGCACTAACGTGTGATGGTGCCTCACTTTCATGTTGATTCAATTGATTCTGTTTCACCTTGAGTATTATAGCCTTTGGAATCTTGATTTTCTCTGGAAGTCGTCCACCCTTGGGCTTCCATGCCCAAATGATGCAGCTAGTGTCTTCCCAGCGCTAAGGATCATTTCTGCTCTCTCACCAATACTTGTTCCAGCAATCCTTATAAACCTCAACATCACTTGCATTCTTCTTCTTTGAAATTGGTGCCCCAATATTGTATCTGAACTTGTAGGTAGTTTATCGAGTTGTTGTTTTGATCAACATCACTTGTTGTCACTCCAAACCATATTGGGTAATTTGCATCATCACAAGGTTTTACAAGCACAAAAACTCCTTTAGACACATCAAGAGTCGGGTTGAACTCTTCAGTAGGTCTATTGCACATTGGACCACAATAATCATCCTCATTTATATCAAACCCTTCATCTATATTATCCTCCACTTGAAGGTTAAGAGGCTGAGCTGTTTCGCATACACTCCTTGGCCAAAACTCATGAAATCCAATGTCTTTCCTTGCATTAGGGGTTTGCATGTTTAGCATAAGATTCTCCCAATAGGCAAGGACCGGATTGATCCACTTAGCATAATCACTTTGGTCTCCTTTCTTCTCATTTTCCTTAACATACTCAAAGGGTGGCAATACTTTTGGAAAAGAAGCTTGGGTCCTCCCTGGTCATTTCTCTTCCATAACTCTATACCGCTTTCTGGTATATCAACATTTTTGGGGTATACTTTGTATTGCATCAAAGGTATTCCATCACTTATATAAAACCTAAATTGCAATGGCTTTGAATGTCTAATCAAGCTATCGGCTCTGTCATGTAAGCATCCCTTGACAAAGCCTTTGAAGTCTGCCACCTTTTGTAGGAGAAAGGGTGTTGGATGCATGCTAACACACTCATTAAAGATCTTCATCAAATACGGAAATGTGAAAATGGTTTGTTTCCTCAACTTCTCAGAGAAGCAACTAAACAATGCATCAATATCTTCATGAGTATGACCAACCATAAGAAAACCAAGCTACACCATGTCAAACGCTCCTCGTGCAACCAATAGTGATAGATAGGCAAATACGTAATGATTCTTATTTTCAGAACCACAATTGTCAAGTTGCACAACAACAATGTCCTTGGCAATCTCTTGAACAATGTGCTTGAATTTGATGTCATTAAACTTGAGGCATTGCCATTGCCCCTATCATGCACATGTGTGTTAGTATGAAAGACTGACTGCATAAGTGAAGAACAATTTTCCTCTATATCCATCTACATGTGTCTCTGCATCTGCATCCTCAATGCTCTGCTTGCAATATGCGTTTCTCTCCTTTCAGTACTTCCATATGCTAATACAAGGCCGTAGTAGACAAAACACAATCAAAAAGATCTGTTCGTGGTTCTGCATCTGAGTTTTGTGAGCTCAAGTCACCATACATGTGTTGCTCTCCTCTTTATAAGTTCTTAAACATTTTGAGAGAGATGAAATTGTGAAGTTGGGATCACTTGGCCATAACCCCAAGGCAAAGTGACCATAAGTTGTTTGTCCATGTCCATGAGTGAGCATTCCTATTAAGGATACTGGAAGCCTCTCTCTCAACCCCATTGAGAGATTTAGGAACTCATTTAATTTGTGGTATGGCAATCTTGCTTTGGTCCATCTTATCATGTATAATACACAAATACCTGTTTGGGTTCATTTCAGAAGAGCTCCTCCAAAGCATAGTATAGATTTCTACAACTCATTTGCTGCAACATGTGTGCCCTTCTTTGTGCCATGTATCTGGCACGCTCCTCTTGATTTTTTGCTGATTCCAACTTGACCTTGATTGCCATACAAATGTCGCATTTTGAGAAGGTGCTGGTTTTTTATAAACTAACTGTCTTGAACTCTGTGTTTCACAATCTTAAGAATGATGGTTGTGACAGTGGTCGGTATTCGAATGAGACAAGTGTGTCATTCACTTCACGCAATATGTCCACCTGTTTGTACATTGCTGGTAGAACACGTTGGGTCTCGCGAGCTCCATGCATAGTTGTCCTTGACCTATGTGGCATTTGATCGGCATTATTATCTATGAAGCCCTGTATGATTGATTTTGCCATTTCAACATGTGTCATGCCCTTCCGTGTTATCCCACTGTTGCCATGACTGACATTACATGCACCATTCAAGAACTTCTTTCTGAGCCTATAGAACGTTGACTTCCCAATGCCATGCATTACATACCATGCTTTACTACAAACCTTCTTCCTATCAAATGTGAACTCACTCGTCATCTTGACCTTGTCTATAGGCCATGCCCATGCAATCCAATACAAATGTGTATCGTGTACTATAGCTATGTCCCCAAAAGTGTACCCTAGCTTGTATGATTTTGGATCTATATCCAAATTGACAACATCGCTTCTCGCAACAATCAATGGTTACGACATTGTGAATGTTTGCAACATCACATTTTTTGCTAGCTCCATGGGTTTTATCGTAATTTTTCATCATTACCCTTACCCTATGGACATAGCTCCTTTTCTTATTTGTCCCTTCAATGATATCATAGTCAGTGATCATGGCATCATGGTGTCTATCATCATAACTATCACCATCATTGCCCTCTACATCATCATCCTCTTTTTCATCACTTGAATTGTTTAGGCTGTCAATATTTTTTTGCATGAAGTGATCTTGAATACCCTCATCACTCAATAGAAGAAGATTATATGTCCTTCACTAATGGTTCATCATTCTCAAATGTGAGTTGCCTGATCGGCCAACTAACCAAATTCAAACTTGAAACACAAGTTGAACTTGGATGCAAAGATCCTTCTATACTGACACCCAAGCTACTCTCCCCTAGTTCTCTACAATTTATAGCTTTGTATTGGTGGACCAGCAATACTACTCTCTCTATTGCCAAGTTTTGTAGATCTATTGTCATCCCAGAGATGACACTTTTCTCTTTCCAGCTCTCCCTATCTATAAAGTGATCTTCTTGATCAACAAGAAGTTCCGCAAAAATTTCCTCTTTGGTATTAGTAATGTCTTTGTCCATAAGAAGGTTGACCAATGGCCATTTGATGATGCTTCCAACTACTTAAGATATTGTTCTTACATCCATTGTAGCAAATGGAATGAGAAATGTGTCATCAAAGCTTTGTTGAACATGTATTGCTGCACATGTCTCACCAATGAATTGAAAACCACATATTTGATATGCATCAACGGAATGAATAACCCCGCGTGCCTTCCTTGTAGAACCGTCAATGAGAAACACTGAAGCACCTTATTTTAGACCCTGCAATCCCTAAGAAAATCAAGATCTCAATAAGAAAGATTGAAGCGATGTTTTTTACGGTAGTACACAAAACTATAAATGTAATTCAATCTCAACATGAGTTCAGGCTCCAACCAAAGTTTGAACCTCACCTATCAATGCTAGTTTGCTAGGAGGCCAGGCTCCATCTAAAGCTTGAGCCTTGCCTGCATATGCTAGCTTGTTAGCAAGAGGCTCCATGAGCCTCACCATCATATGTTAGTTTGCTAGTTAAAGTTATCATCCTCACTTGCATAATATATTAGTTTGCATATGTTAGCTAGAAGGGTAGGCTCCTCCAACAAAAGTTTGAGCCTCACCCACGAATGCTAGTTTACTTCTAGGAAGCTGAAAGTAAAGTTTGGACCTCACCCACAGATGCTAGTTTGCTTGGAGGCTCCAACCGAAGTTTGAGCCTCACCTTCATATGCTAGTTTGCTATATTAAGAGGTCCCAATTAAAGTGATAATCCTCACCTCATGTATATGCTAGTTTCCCAAGAGGTAGGCTTCATCACCCTCTGCATCTGGCCGCACTGTTTCATTGGGATATTGAGTCAAGGTATGGTGTCAATCAGCCACCATCAATGTTTCATAGCTACAAAAGACAAAGGTGAGTGGTTACAACAGCAGCAAAGGCAAAGAGAAAGCAATAGAGAGAAACAATATGCTAATGAAGAGAATGTGACATGGAAATGAGCAAATGGACATTGGATTTGAGACTCTTCCTTCGTGAAAGATTTTAGTTAAATTTTTAATCGCATAGTTTATAAGTATATTTGGGTGTATGGTGAAAGAGGGAAGAAAAGAAGAAATCTCAAGCTCAAGCTCAAGGCTCAAACTTAAGTTTGAGCCTTGTCTATTACACAAGCAAGTAGGAATAGAGAGGGAAGCTAGGATAATCCCAGAGAACAAGTGGGGTGTGGGTGTAGAAGGGTATATAAACAAAAGTGAAACTAACTATAATAAAAAGACTTGGGACCTAGGCTTGGGCTTGGGCTTGGGCTTGGGGAAAGAAATCGAAACCGAAAACTTCTTTCTGCCGCACTCAATGCTCCTCTCCCGCACCCGCACTCGTCCTCCTCATGCTCCCGAAGCAGAGCTCGACCAAGCGTGCCCACGTCGAGCGCCTTGAGTGTCCTCCTTGCGCTCCCACCAAAGTAGAGCTCATCCTCCTCGGCCAAGGCAGAGTAGCGGCTGCTCACGGTGGCAGCCATGCGTGCTACTAGCAGCGGTGGCACCCATGTAAGGCGGAGTAGCGGTGGCCGTGCGCGGCGCTCCCTCCCGAAGCAGAGCACGCTGCGGGAGGCACAATGCATTCCCGAGCAGCGCGTATGTCTCACCCGACTGCGCACTGCACCGCACGTGCGGTGCGGTCTCACTCGACCGCACCGCACTCTCGACCGCATGTGCGGTGTGGTCTCACTCGATCGCACACCGCACCGCACTCTCCTCCAAACTCTCCCAACTGCACACTACACGAGGCGCCGCTTGCTGCCCCGTCTCTCTCGTTTGAACCGCCCCACCCCTCTCATTTGAAATTCAAATTTCCCCCTTCCCCCCAACTTTGGAGCCTTTGCTCTCCATGCTAGTGCACCCCGGTGCCTTAAGGCTCGAACTTCAAATTGAGCCTTCGTTCTCCATGCTAGTGTACCCCGGCCTTAAGGCTCGAATTTGAGTTTAAGCCTTTGCCTTCCATGCTAGTGCACCCTGGTCTTAAGGCTCGATCTTCAGATTGAGCCTTTGTTGTTGTAACCTTAATGTTAATTTCTTATAGAGCAGAAAATCAACATAACCATTGCTAAGCATCATTTATGATTAGCTTACTCAATTGTAGTTTCTGCACTTATAGTTCTTAGCTTTATCTTAATGCATGTGACCTATAGCTCATTAGCATTCACACGCACATGCTATCAAGCTAAAACATAGCGGATTACTTAGCTTTTCTAAATACCATCTTTGATTAAAAGAAAGAAGATCTTAGCATGTTAAACATTTATTACTTATAGATTCATGCATAGCATTTACTAGCTATCACATGATGAACAATCCCACATAGAGGGTGTTAACAGTGGATAACCACTTGCTCCTCTAGCACATGCATGACAACATAAATAAAGAGAAATTGCATAAGACAACACGATGAGGGCTGCATTTATGAGGCCGGCCCCCCCTCGAAAGGCTTTGTATTAATCAATTGCTTAAAGCTTGCATCATTAAAGGATGGCTTTTACTTGAATTAATATATCTTAGGGACTATGGAGGCTAAGATCTCTAGAACCGCTCGTCGGCTGCTTCCTTGGGCACCTGCAAGTTTCATTCTCCTCTTCTCAAGGCCTCAATGATCACAAAGGATCAAGAGTTCCTTTGGAGAAAAGGAAAAGGAAAGAATCGTAATCAATGAGTTGATGAGACCTTATGGCTTAATTACTGTAGATTAAACTAAGAGAGAGAGAGAGAAAGAGAAGGAGAAATCACTTGCTTGTTAGGGGAGAGCAAGAACTAAGTTTATATAGGCATAGGGGATGAGGAGAGCTTTCACTAGAGCTCCCTCGTGTATGAATTGGTGCCTCATGCATGAAGTTGCAAGCCACTTTTCAAACTCGAGTTGGAAAAGTGAGCTTTACTCTCACTTTTTGACCTAACAGTAGGTGAACTCCACAAAAGCACTCCTTCACTCAACTTTTTGTAGGCGCCTAGTTTTGGGGTGCCTTGGGGCACAAGCTAAGCCCCAATCCCCATTGCCTGGCCCTAATTTGGTCCTTCCAGTCCATCCGCCCATGGTTCTAGCCCTTGTTCCCGCCCCGACAACCACAATTTAGCGGGCACTCCTTTTCACTCCACTTAAACATTTGAGTGAAGATCACTTCCCTCGACTAGATCACTTTAGATTTAGTGGGTGCTTTGTTGACAAAGTCATGCAAAGCATTTGATCATTTTATGTGCCTTTATCTTCACATAAGCATAAACCAAAACATTAATGCAAAATTTAAAAGAAGAAATCTAAAATAAATATTGCATTACCTTAAACTTATACTTGCCTAAAGAAAGGCTCTTTGCACTCAGGTTGCATTTGAGTGAGAGTGTTACCTTTCATGCCCATTAGAATATTTTAATGTGACCTTTTAGCTTGTGCATTAAATCGTAAGACTAATACATTGATGCTTTGGTTGAGTGTCAACCCCTTGAGGAACTTGTATTCTTGCAGTAATGCAAGAAATTCCTTATATTAAGCCATTTATCAATGTCTTCGTTGTCTCATTGATTAAGGATCTTGTATAGCTTTAGAAGGCAAGCGAATCCTTATCCAAAATTTCAAGAGTATTTTGGGTTGCAAACTTAGTGTGGGAACCAAGATCTTCATGTAATGATGTGATCCACAAGTCCCCTGAGAAAACCACAATATAGTTAATGATGAATGATCCAAGCTTCTTCATAATTTATGATACAAGTCTTGTTATTGCAACCACTAGGATGAGTGCAATGCAAAAGATAGCTTTTCAAGGATACAAGAAGCTATGATTATTGCACCTAAAGTAGATGAAGTTGCAATAATGTCTCGAGACGAAGATCTTTCATTCTTCAAAATGATTATCTTTTCATATGTCCTTTTGTTGGGCATAATGAGCAATTAAGGGTAACTTTAAAACATTGCAGTGCTCTAAAGGCTCTTCCTAATGATACAAAAAGAGTAAAACTTCTCTAGGAGAAGAATGTTAAGAGGGCCATGTTATCTTATGAGAAGGACTAACATTCCTTAAAAGCATAAGATACAACATGCTTGGCCTAGCTAATATGTCTCTTTAGCATGAATTCCTCTAGACTCTTGATTGCAAAGTCTTTACATGAGGGCACCACTTTGTAAGACCAAAGTTAATGTCAAGGGACACCCCAACAAGAGTACAACCACAAGGAAGGATCACATTGAATCTATGCACCAGAACTCTATGGAGTTATCCATGCATGAGATTCCTAAAGATCAAAAGCATCAAACACGTTATGTCGTAAGCTGAGATTTTGGACCACACCATCAAAGAGGTAAGAGAATTTATTTTATGTTTATGTTTTTCAATTGTAGGGTTGCACAATGTGGTTGTCAAAGTACTCTTAAGTTGTCCTATTGTTAAAACTCCCTCATGAACAATCATGAATTTATAAGCATGATTGGGATGTACAATGAAAATGATGGGCTAGCTTTTACAGCAAAAGACCCAGTAAAGCATTTGCTTCTATAGCCAAAGACGCCTAGAATAAAACGTATCATGAGCCATTTTCAAGAAGGGACTTCTAGATATATGGAAAAGAATCCTTGAGAGAAGGCCATGTATAAATTTTATAATCTACCTTATGTGTGAAACTTTATGTAATGCAAAGGATGCAAGGCTACGGTAGATTTGTAAAAGAAGAAATGTTCCTTCATTTCTTAAATGAAAGTCCATAGAGTTTCTCTCTCAAGAAAAGTCTCTATTGTGTAAAGACTACTTTAACCATGCTTGCACTACATGTATATGCAAGAATGGGCTGAAGATAGGTCAAGTTTTCTCATATGATAAAACTATGGCACAAAGGATTTTACCATTCAAGCATTGACAAGCATAAGCAAATTGCTTAAGGTAGATTTACATCTACAAAAATTACTACATAGCCTAGTCGGTAAGGTTTAACAAGGTAACATTCATGCATGATGACCACCTACTATGCAATGGTAAAGTATTCCACAAGTATGTAGTTACATTATGACTTGGTCTAATGAACTTCTAAGTGAATGTAGAAATAAGGAAATTCTTGCATCTATGCAAGAATAAAAGTTCCTTAATGGGTTGGTAACAAGCATAACATTGATCAAAAAGCTTTGTATGGATTTTCATTTCTTATGACATGATCAAAAGTTCCATACTAAGACAAGGAAGAACCATGGGATCAATGTTTAGGAATATTGTAAGGATTGGTGCAAACCTAAAAGTTCCTTAATTGGTTGCACAATAGCCACCACCATCTTGATGTGTAGGCCCAAATTTCACTTCAAGTAAGAATTTTCTTACATCATGTAAGAATCAAAGTTTCTTAGTGAGTTGGCCTCCCAAGACATCAAAGTGAACGCCCAATGTTTCATACATAAAATCACTTCATTTACAATTTTGCTAGGTCCATCCTTTTTGAGGTGATAGACACAAGCAAAATTGAGCTTTGTTCCCAATTTCTATAAAAGTCTTAGTTCGAATAGACTTGTTATCCTTGGATTTCTACCCAAGACTTTTTCACATCCTCTTTTATAGAGCATAGGGTCTTTTTACCATTACATGTTGGGCCAATAGAAAGAAAATTCTATTGCTTGTTATGGCTTGAATTCCACATGCCCTTCATATGGTAAAACAATCATGTGATTCATTCATGTCTTTCTCACATAATTGTAAGATTTCTCCCCCAGCCTTCGAGGTATACAGGAGTAAGAATCTCCTTTTCTGATCTTATAATTATTTTCTCTCTAAATAAAAGAAAGATTCTGTTTAAAAAGGGAAGACACTTTACCCAGAATACCTTCTCAGGAGCCCACCTGTTTTAAGGTTTTAGAACGATGAGTTCACAAGTGAGAACCAGTGTTTTGGATGCCAAGGTTTTGGTCATCAGTTAAAAGACTGCCCGACTCCTACCATGAAAAGGGCACAAGGAAGTCTAGAACCCAAATTCAGAGACCAATTCCTTCATACCAATCTAATCAGGGTCCATCTCGGACAAGATTGCTTAACTCCATTAACTAGGTTCGAACCATTGATTAGAGTCGAGATGACCAGTCAAATACTTGGCGACTTAGAGCAACAGATGCAGGCAATTCATAAAGATATAAACGCTACTTAGGATCGACAGAAACAATATACAGATAAGAAGAGGACAATCAGAGAATTCAAAGAAGCAGTTATAGTCTTCATTTGAATACGGACCAAAAGAATTTCTTTATCTCTAGGGGAGTATAAATAGTTATCCCCCAGATATTGTGAACCAAAGAAAGTAGGTGACTTAGCCCTCCTATAGAAATATGTGCCAAACCCAAATCATGGAAAGACGGTAAAACTTCAGTGGCAAGATACCGTTGACTTCTAAGTTACGCTAGCTCCTTCCTTCATATAAGTCGTAACTTTTACTTGTCGCTCACAGTAATCTTACTTCCATCGATCTCCTTTCTTCTTAATCTCCTTCATGGCTTGGCAACAGGAATTAGTTTTATCCATAATGATTTCTCACCTTCAAGACGCAAGCGAGTCTGTGAAGAAGGATTTTATAGAACAGTATGAGCGCTCACTTTTCCCTCACTTGGGAACTTATGTAGCACAGACCAAATGGCAGACCTATCAAGACATAACTAGGGTAACACCCTGGGGTCAGCAGCACTTTCGTAACAATGTCCGCTTGGCCATGGTTATTGAAGCTTTGGGTTTGGGTCCCCGATACTACTGGGTCATGAGATCAAGGCATCTTGGGTTTTCTGAGCGAGTCTTCTTACTGGCGTGTTTTCTTCCTCATCAGAAGATATGCCTTTACCCCGTTTTTGGCTTGCCTCTCAGAGGTCCTTTTGTTAGATCACCTCATACCACTGAGATAGGTGCGGCAATAACCAACAAAATTATTCCCATAGATGAGTTACCTTATACGTGCGCAGTTTGTGAGTGCTGCTTTTGTGATCATATGATGGACGGGCTTATGAAAGTGTAAAGAGTTCTTCTATCTTTACTATATATGTTTCAAGAATGAATAAAGTTTAAATCTTGTTCTTGTCTTGAATCTTACTCTAAGACTTTTTTTTGGTTAATCTTAATTAAATTTTCTCTAAGTCTCATATTCGTACATCTTGCGACATTATCCCAAGTTTGCGAGATGAGGACATCTCGCGTTTTTCAAGTGGGAGTGAATGCAAGATTCCTCCCCAGCCTCTCAAAATGTCCAGCATATTCCCCTGTAATCAATCCCCTTTTTTGAAATATAAGAGATCTTGTCTCTGCCTGTTTTGGCATAGAGAGAGAAAATATTTTAGAGAGAGAATATTCAGATTTTGAATATTTCTGGATAGAAAAATATCTCATATAATTAAGATGAATTCCCTTGAAACAGAAATTCAAAAAAAAATTTCCAATGTACAATTGGAATTAATTGGAAATGGGTATAAAGGACCTTAGCCTAAGGGTCTAGATTTTCAGAAATTTTTGGATTATGGTCCAATTAAGGTTCCTATGGGCCAATAGCATCAATCCATGTGTTAGGGAGGAGATAAATCCAATTTGTAAAAGAAGATACCCAAAAATGAGTAAATGCTCACATAAGATGAAGAGTTGACTATGTACAAGGTTTATTAGTAAGAAACTATGAGTAATATCAAAAATATGAGATATTTTGGGTATCCAAAAATGAGTAAATGCTCACATAAGATGAAGAGTTGAAAATGTACAAGGTTTATTAGTAAGAAACTATGAGTAATATCAAAAATATGAGATATTTTGGGTATCCAAAAATGAGTAAATGCTCACATAAGATGAAGAGTTGAAAATGTACAAGGTTTATTAGTAAAAAAACTATGAGTAATATTAAAAATATGAGATATTTTGGGTATCCAAAAATGAGTAAATGCTCACATAAGATGAAGAGTTGAAAATGTACAAGGTTTATTAGTAAAAAACTATGAGCAATATTAAAAATATGAGATATTTTGGGTATAATGATTCCATTTTGACACATATGTAACGAAGGGGAGTCCATTAAAGGAGGTGCATATTTCACATGCTTGAATGAGTTTTAAACAATGTAAGATTCCTCCCCAGCCTCTCAAAATATCCAGCATATTCCCTTGTAATCAATCCCCTTTTCTGAAATATAAGAGATCTTGTCTCTGCCTGTTTTGGCATAGAGAGAGAAAATATTCTAGAGAGAGAATATTCAGATTTTGAATATTTTTGGATAGAAAACTATCTCATATAATTAAGATGAATTCCCCTGAAACAGAAATTCAAAAAAAAATTTCCAATGTACAATTGGAATTAATTGGAAATGGGTATAAAGGACCTTAGCCTAAGGGTCTAGATTTTCAGAAATTTTTGGATTATGGTCCAATTAAGGTTCCTATGGGCCAATAGCATCAATCCATGTGTAGGGAGGAGATAAATCCAATTTGTAAAAGAAGATACCCAAAAATGAGTAAATGCTCACATAAGATGAAGAGTTGACTATGTACAAGGTCTATTAGTAAGAAACTATGAGTAATATCAAAAATATGAGATATTTTGGGTATCCAAAAATGAGTAAATGCTCACATAAGATGAAGAGTTGAAAATGTACAAGGTTTATTAGTAAGAAACTATGAGTAATATCAAAAATATGAGATATTTTGGGTATCCAAAAATGAGTAAATGCTCACATAAGATGAAGAGTTGAAAATGTACAAGGTTTATTAGTAAAAAACTATGAGCAATATTAAAAATATGAGATATTTTGGGTATCCAAAAATGAGTAAATGCTCACATAAGATGAAGAGTTGAAAATGTACAAGGTTTATTAGTAAAAAACTATGAGCAATATTAAAAATATGAGATATTTTGGGTATAATGATTCCATTTTGACACATATGTAACGAAGGGGAGTCCATTAAAGGAGGTGCATATTTCACATGCTTGAATGAGTTTTAAACTCATAAAAATTGTGATATTTCTCTCTCCTCTCTCTTGAATCAAACCAAATCAAAATGGAACCAAACCAAATAAAAAAGGAACCAAACTAGATCCAAATCTAGTCCAAATTCAACCAAACACAATTTGGAAATTTTTAGAATTCGGTTAGCTTTGGTTAGAGCTTCCGTCTCCTATAAATAGAACATGAGTCCTTTGAAAAAAATAGAAGAATTTTACTATACTAGAGTTATGCTGAAATAATGCTAATTCCTACTATTCTCTAAAATTCTCTCCAAATTGAAGAAATTGGAGCTTCCCTCTTTCTTCAATCCCCATTGGTGGCTCCATCAACATACTTAACCAATTGATTGGTTGGGGCCCTCTACCGTGAACAAAGAATCAAGCAATTTGTAAGGTAAATGGTGAATTTTGTTCTTTTCTATAATTTCTCAATGCTTCTCTCTTCTCAACCCCTCTCAAGCTTGAGAAGCTTAATTGGAATGGTTTTTGAATGCTATTGAATGGTAGTGAAGAGTTACATAATTTGATGAATGCTATTGAAGTTAATTGATGAATGGTAGTGAAGAGTTACATAATTTGATGAATGCTATTGAAGTTAATTGATTAATGATAGTTAAGAATTACATAAATTTCTATTTATGCTTAATTCAAATGGTTTTTATGTAATTTCTCTCTCTGACTCAAGAAATGGTCATACTCATGACCCATTCTCAATCCAAATGAAGCTTTTCATAAAGCTTTTCCTTAATCCAAGATTAATCTATGCTTGAGGCCAAATTAATGGCTTTTTTCTATGCTTTTAGTTTATGTATTTCATGAATATTGATGATTCAATCCATTATGGATTAATGATCCAATTAGGGATCATTCTAATTATTTCCTTAATGATAAGCTTTATCCCTTAGAAAAATTGAGATTTATCAGTCATAGCAGCGGAGCTATGGCAAAAGTTTTATAAAAATTACGCATAAAATAATTTCATTCAAAGCATGAAAAGAGGACTTCCTACCATATTCTAGGAATTATCATCCTAGATTAATTGAAAGATATTCATTGTAATCCTAGAGAAATTGATTTTTATATTGTGCATAATTGATTTTCATGCATAGAGGAATGCATAAAAGATTATTATTTTAACATAAAAGTGTCACTTTTATCATAATTAGATTTCATGCATAGAGGTATGCATAAAAGATTATTATTTTAATATAAAAGTGTTACTTTTATCATATTTGAATTTCATGCATAGAGATATGCATAAAAGATTATTATTTTAATATAAAAGTGTTACTTTTATCATATTTGAATTTCATGCATAGAGGTATGCATAAAAGATGAACATTTTATTATAAAAGTGTTACTTTTAGCATAATTGAATTTCATGTATAGAGGTATGCATAAAAGATGAATATTTTATAAAAGAGTTACTTTTAGCATAATTGAATTTCATGCATCGAGGTATGCATAAAAGATGAATATTTTATTATAAAAGAGTTACTTTTAGCATAATTGAATTTCATGCATAGAGGTATGCATAAGAGATGAATATTTTATTATAAATGCGTTACTTTTAGCATAATTGAATTTCATGCATAGAGGTATGCATAAGAGATGAATATTTTATTATAAAAGCGTTACTTTTAGCATAATTGAATTTCATGCATAGAGGTATGCATAAGAGATGAATATTTTATTATAAAAGTGTTACTTTTAGCATAATTGAATTTCATGCATAGAGGTATGCATAAGAGATGAATATTTTATTATAAAAGTGTTACTTTTAGCATAATTGAATTTCATGCATAGAGGTATGCATACGAGATGAATATTTTATTATAAAAGTGTTACTTTTAGCATAATTGAATTTCATTCATAGAGGTATGCATAAAAGATATGGGAAGTGATAAGATGTGATAAGATGCATATGAGATGAATTAGGATATAATAAGATGAGTTAAGAAGTGATAGGATGTGTATGGGATGAGGTAAGAAGAGTATGTGATGGGATAAGATGTATATGGGTTGTGATAGGGTGAGAATATGGATGTGAATGTGGATGGGTATGTATGGATGTATGCATGTAGATGTGAATGTGAATGTGGATGTATGGATGTGAATGAGGATGTGGATGTAGATGCATAGATGTAGAGGTGGTTCATGCATAGAGGTATGCATAAGAGATGAATATTTTATTATAAAAGTGTTACTTTTAGCATAATTGAATTTCATTCATAGAGGTATGCATAAAAGATATGGGAAGTGATAAGATGTGATAAGATGCATATGAGATGAATTAGGATATAATAAGATGAGTTAAGAAGTGATAGGATGTGTATGGGATGAGGTAAGAAGAGTATGTGATGGGATAAGATGTATATGGGTTGTGATAGGGTGAGAATATGGATGTGAATGTGGATGGGTATGTATGGATGTATGCATGTAGATGTGAATGTGAATGTGGATGTATGGATGTGAATGAGGATGTGGATGTAGATGCATAGATGTAGAGGTGGATGTATATATGTAGATATATATGTATATATGTAGATGTATGGATGTGAATGTGAATGTGGATGTGGATGTATGCATGAAAATGTGGATGTATGCATGTTGATGTAGATGTATGGATGTGAATGTGAATGTGGATGTGGATGTATGTATGGCGATGTGGATGTATGCATGTAGATGTAGATGTATAGATGTGGATGTGAATGTGGAGGTGGATGTATGCATGTAGATGTAGATGTATAGATGTGGATGTGAATGTGGAGGTGGATGTATGCATGTAGATATAGATGTATGGATGTGAATGTGAATGTGAATGTGGATGTGGATGTATGCATGGAGATGTGGATGTATGCATGTAGATGTAAATGTATGAATGAGGATGTGGATGTATGCATGTAGATGTGAATGTACGCATATAGATGTGGATGTATGGATGTGACATTAGGAACTCAATGGAGTCTTTTTGGGCCCTTTAATTTGCCATTGCCTAATGGAGGTGATTAAGAAATAGACAAATAGGGAGATTACATGTGGACTGACACCAATGGTTTGTAAGAGCCTAGAAGGTAGTGGTCAAACTTAGAATAATAGGCTAAATAGGCTCTTTTTAAATTTTCAAAATCAACTAAAACTCAAAAATTCAAAACGTATATGCATTTTTCCCCTATTTTATATAGAAAAGGATAGCTGCAGCCTACCAGCAGCCTGCAGCCATCATTAACTAAGGCCTCCAAAGTGATAGAGGCCCAAAAACGAGTTCCCATGCATTCAATGCACATTCCCCTTCACTTTCCACTATCCCTCTCTCCCACGTTCCCTCCAAAACGCTCTCTCTTCCCCCTTTCTCATAGCAAGGCGTTTTTCACTCTCTAGACTACTTCTTTTAGCTATCTACCTCTTGATCTACCTCTCTCTTCACTCAGAAACCCAGATCTATAGCTATGGAAGCTTGATCTGCAACCTCCTCTTAGAAGCTATGGAAGCTTGATCCTCTGATCTGCAACCTCCTCTTAGAAGCTATGGAAGCTTGATCCTCACTTACATTTCCTTCCTTCATCCTTCTTCCTTGTCCAACCTCCTTTTACAGATTGTAACAGCAGAGCTTAGCTATGGAAGCTTGATCTGCAACCTCCTCTCAGAGGCTATAGAAGTTTGATCCTCACTTACATTTCCTTACTTCATCCATCTTCCTTGTCCAACCTCCTTTTACAGAGTGTAACAGCACAGCTTAGCTATGGAAGCTTGATCTGCAACCTCCTCTCAGAAGCTAGGGAAGTTTGATCCTCACTTGCATCCTTCTACCTTGTCCAACCTCCTTTTACAGAGTGTAACAGTGGAGCCAAGCTATGGAAGCTTGAGTTGCAAATGCTTTGGCTCTCATAATCTTACTCATTGTCTCCTCTCATCCCCTCCAATATCCTCTTTCAAAGTGCAGTAATAGCACAGCCAAGCCCTTGGAACTTGCTCTACAACTCCTTCTCTTTTTTACATCTCCCTAGTCTAAGTTTTTTTCTCACCATTCTATTTTTCTTTGCCATCAAGGTTTATAATCTCTCTAATATATACATCTGATGTCTTCTTCTAGAGCTCGAAGGCCTCCGATTAGTATTCAATCTCTCTCTTGTAGCAGTGGTCAAGATGAGGATGGGCACTGGAACATCAAACAGTACGAGAAGTGGAACTGGATTACGATGCAGCCTAGTACAAGAGGAAGCCACAAGGTGTCAAAGCGATACGTTGATATACAAAGTCACCATTGGAAAGGGCAGATATTGGAGCTCAAACAAAATCGTGATGGAAAAAAGCTAGCTAAGGTCCAACATGTTTACAAGGCAACGGAGCTGAAACTAGCAGACCATGACCAACGTCAACGATTTCGTGCAAATTGTAAGTTATTTCACCACTTTATATTCTTGTTTTTAAATCAATTGTGTGCTAATAATGGTATACTGAGCACTGCTTTCATTGTTCTTGGGTTCCTGTGCGTAGATATTTTTCCCTCAAACTATAGTGAATGGGAGCCTATGGAGGCAATTTCAGGAACCTTTGAAGCATACCATGTGGAGCTTGGTAGTTTAATCTTTGGAGGGTGTCCAGCTGCACAACTTCTTGCACAAAACATCTTCTTCTATGAGGATACATATGTGGTTCCCACGACAGTAAATGGTACTGGAAAATTAGTTCCAAAACCTACGCCAACTCTCACATCTATTGAATGGCCAATTCCAGACAATGCTTCAGTGGCCATGGCTTGTTTGCAGATCGAAAGCAAGGTGCAAAATGCTATGAAGTGCACATATGGATCTCACAAAGCAACCATAACCTGCTTCATACCTCTACACCTCTTTGTGTACCTGTTCCGTACAAGTGACACACATCGTACCCCAACTTTATGGATTGCAAAGGGGGAGAGAGCTCTGACTTGTTTCTTATCACCTGCATGGGATAAAAAAGTTGTTCAACACAATGGAGACACCATCAGATGCGGAGTAATTGTTGAGAAGGTTGTGATGCGCTATCATATTGCCAAGCAACAGTTGTCCATTGCATTTCCTTACAGGCGATGGAAGCTTACAAATGGAGAATGGGAGGCGTTAGACTCCGACACAACCTCTACAGAACAGGGTGTGCTACATATATCCATGCAAGGTGGGGATGTAGAAGATGTTACTGTGAATGATGACTGGTCCCTTGCCAACTTACGTGACTACTTAGTTCTTCTCGATTCTCACTCAGTGGTGATTTTGCTTTGATAATCAATGGTAGAGTAGTGCGAAAAAGGCAGGAACGATCTTTTCTTTGTAGAGAAATTACTTTCCCTGGCTGTGTAGCTATCAGATAACCACTGGATATGTAATCTTGAATTGAAGTAAATACAATTTCAATTTTTTTGCCTCACTGTCTTATTAAGGTTTTTCAATTGTCTTGTGCAGTTTTATTTTTTTGTGATAGTGTAAGGTTGGTCACAGAAGCATCTGTGGCGTGAGCCACTAGTAAATTGGAAATGACCTTGCGATGGAAGGATACGTTCTTGCTTTCGCATACCATTTTTTAAAAATTTTTTGGTACTTACAAATTTTAAAAGTTTTTAAAAATTTTATAACAAGGTCGCCCATATATAAACGATACTTTACTCATTTACATCAATTGACAATTATCGTTCTCTCCTAACACTTGCTCTCAATTTCGCACACCTTTCTGTATCACACACTCTCTATTTCCTCCAATCACTCATAGCATGGCACCTCTACTTGATGCACTTATTGCACAGCTAGGAAAGCTTGAGTTACTTCATAGGGTTGATGAGATCGTCCCTATGTTTGAGGGAGCAATTGATGTACGTGCAACAATGCATCTACACGCGGATGCTTTTACAGATGTCATTCAGTATATGGATGAACACATCAGCACGTACTCCATCATGTTTGAGGGTGATGAGGGCTTATGGGTTCCAGTTGACCTCATCAAGTACATATTCAGGGAAGAGAAGAATTTTAGATTTCGCCTATCCAGGTTTTTAAAATCCCTCACAGAAAAGGACTACAGAAATGAGGAGGAAGACTTACTCTTGGAACTACAAATGGGCAACATCGGCACTTCTTTCCTAAGCTGGGACATGGTTTTGGTCCTTCTGTTACAAGAGGGTGTGGCGAAAGAAAGTGGCAAGGAAAAAGAAAAGGACAAAGTAAAGCTAATGGAGCAGGTCCAAGAGGCCCATGCTGAGGAAGAGAATGTTACAGAACAATGGGAGGCCTCAATGGCATTGGTGGCTCTACAAGATAATGTCCCCGAGGAGGTTCCGGACCTAGTTCTAGAGGGCGATGAAGTACTCGAGGAGGTCCCAGACCTTGTTATCATGTCTTTGCATCCAATCATTATTGATGGGAAAGAGTTTTTGTTTTTGGATGACATTGCCAAGACACTCGGGTTTCGTGAGGATGAGGCACTTTCTAATATTGCCGTGAATGCTGGGGATCAAGACAAAGGAAAAGTGAAAATTTCTTTTGAAGATGACAACCTCACAAAAGCGCTTGCATATGATATTGGTAGCAGTACCTTGGAAGTTGTAGTGGCCAAAGCGCTCGTTGAAATAAAGAATGAAGTGCAATTCTATGAGAGCGCAGCTGCCTTTGAACCACACATGCCCTTGGTTGCTGGCAATGCTCAAGACCAAGGAAGCATAAACCTGACGAATGAGCAACTAGTTGCAAGTGACGATGCAACTGAGGTATGTCCTTACTTCTTAGTTGTAAAGCAAATTATTTTTTGTATCATTTCATGCTTCCTAACTTCTATATTGACATGTTGACAGACTGCTTTTGAAGTGGACAAGTTTGCTATGCGCGTAGGAGGAACGCGGCCAAAGTCAGAGGGTCGAGATGCATCCCTTTGGCACTACATACCTGCCCTCAGGGCCGACATAGTGCGGTTTTTTCATTTAGAATATGCAGAGATCGCCCATGCCGAGCTCCTAAAATGTAAAGCACTTAGTGCAGTCTTGTCGGAGAACCCCCTAGCCTCGAACATAAATAAATGTATTTTGGTAGCTAGGGAAGCTGCCTTGTATTGCTTCACGGGCAACCATCCCGGCTCAGTTTTAGGCCATTGTGCCCTTTCTCAGGCTCAAGGAATTAATGAGCCGAGTGATGTATTCCAAAGCTTAGGCCAGAAACCAGCCTCTAGAACTCTCTCTCCTGAGCTCTTCCAAGAGCTTATTAAAAAGATGTAATGCAAACTTCTCTTCCAAGTTTAATAAAATTTTTTTGTTGTGCATTGTAAGTTGTGATTTTTCCTGGCGTACTTGTGATATACCATTTCAAGCCTCGCAATTTTAAGATTTTGTTCATGTGTTCATAGGAAAAATTGATTAGGATTTTTTTTAATTGTGATCGTGATTAAAAAAAGTAATCGAGATTGGGTTAGAGCGGTATGAAAAAATATTGTATTTATAGATGTAAACACACTCACATATATGTATATATATACGTACATATATGTATATATATACATATATATATGTGTGTGTATATATGTGTGTGTGTATAAGATTTTAAGGCTATTATCAGATATATATACATATATATAATATTTTATATAAATATATAAGATTTTAGGGCTGTTAGGGCACCTAAAGGGTCTTATGAGCCTCACCAGACCATGTGATATCAAAAAAAAACAAAAAAAATACCATGTGCGCTACGGCGCGTAAATCGACATTTTGACCTGGTCAAAGTGCCGATTAACGCGCCGTAGCGCACATGGCAAATTTTTTTTATTTTTTTTATTTTTTTGACCTTGAGGCTCATAAGGCACTCTATAAGGGTCTCTAGGTGCATTTATAATGGTCATATGAGCCTCACCAGACCATAGATATCAAAAAAAAATAAAAAAAATGCCATGTGCGCTACGGCGCGTAAATCTCCATTTTGACCTGGTCAAACTAGAGATTAACGCGCCGTAGCGCACATGGCATTTTTTTTTATTATTTTTTATTTTTTTTGCCTTGAGGCTTATAAGGCACTCTATAAGTTTCTCTAGTTGACTTTATAGGATCTACATTTTTTGTATATATAAATATTCATATATATGTGTGTGTGTGTGTGTACATATATATATATATATATGTGCATATGTATATATATTTGTATATGTATATATATGTGTGTATATATGTTTGTGTGTGTATATATATATATGTGTGTGTGTGTGTGTGTGTGTTTGTGTGTGTTTTTTCCTGTGTGTATAGTGCTTTTATAATTTTTAAATGAAATGTTCATTGGCACTGAGCATACAAAAAAAATGGACTCAACAAAGAATGTAACACAACTCACAAAGTTTTCATTAATGTGTGAAAAAGCTACAAAGGAATCTGGGAACATTACAAAATTTTGTAGGGAGAATTACAAAATGGGTTAGCCTATTGAGGTAGAAGGCTACGCTCTAAACGTAGACGTAGGGCTAGGGACATATCTACAGGCTTCAAAGTTACTCTCTTGGCATGTACCATAGCCAGCACTGAGTCTTCAAAAACAGAAACTACAATATCTTCAGCAGCTTCTTGAAGAGCTTCAAGAGCTGTGCTCTGTATGCGGTCAACCCTGTCAGAATATTTTTCCATTGTTTGTCTCACCAGTCGAGAGAATGGTGCCTTGGGGATGAGAAGATCTGTGCTTTTCTGATATTTCCTAATCTCTCGTAGCGCGACTGTCCCTGGCCTCCATTTTCTCTTCTTCTTTGTAACTGGTGGAGGCGGTGGTGGTCTTTGATTCTCCCACGGTGGTCGTTCAGACCTGAACTTCTTTTTCTTTTGTGCACGCTCTTCCTCTTCTTGTTGGTCCCGAAACTTGCCCTCCATTCTTTTACCACACTTCTTGACTGGCCGCCTGGATGTTGTGGCTGCCTGTTGGCTGTGCTTGGCTTGCCCTCCTTGCGTCCTCTTTGGGCTGCTGTCTCTTTTGCATTTCTGTCTCCCAAGCTGCCCTCACAAGAGCAAACTCTTTGTCAATGGTATCTTTCGTGATGCCGTAGGACAAGAGCTCGACCTCCCTGTTCTGTAAGATAACCTCTAGCTGTTCCAGGGTGTCGGCCTCAATAACAATCTCCGGTGGCTGCGCTTGACCTTCCTCGGCTTCTTTTCGACGCCGCTCTTCTTCTGCTTCTCTACTAGGCCCTGCTTCTTCAGCTTCCTTCCTGCGTTGTGCTTCTTCGGCCTCCTTCCTGTGCTCTTCTTCTCTCATCTCCTTTGCCTCTTGCTCTGTTACGATAGGTAGACTTGTCCTTTTTGCTATAGCAGGTAGTGGGCCGAGTTGATCGAAAAACCGCAAGTCTTGCTCCTGTTCTTCTGGCATGGCCTAGGTATTTACGAGTGCAAGAGATAGTGGGAGGGCAAGAGAGAGTAGAGCACAAAGAAGAAATTGAAATGTGGTTTCTATAAATGAAAAATGACTTAAATATGTCTATAAATATAATTTTTTAAAACTTTTAGAAAATTTAAAAACACAAAAAGGTTATAATCAGAGAGTTTAAGCCCATGAGGAACCACACCGACGCTTGCTTGCTACCCACTGCCGTAGTCTCTCCCTAGCATTTGATCTGTTGTATCCTTCAGTTCTTCTTGCATTAACAGTTTTCATTATTTGACGCCTAAGAGACAAATTACCGCGACTTTTCTGCCTTTTTTTGCCAACCAGAACGCGATAGAACCAGTTGAACATTTCATGGAGTGCATTACTCTTGACTTTGCCACCACCATGGCGAGTGCCCTTAAAATACACGGCCTTTGCTTGGTAATGTGATTTCTCCATGCCTTGATTGCTCCAAAGTGCTAAAGAGCCATATCTATCAAGAAAGTATGGCCCATGTGCATACAATATATGTTGCATAGAAAATTACAAAAAGTCAACAAACAGTATGAAGAACATACTACAAGGACACAATAAATACAACATTACCATGTAGTGAGTAATGTGTGTTTCTCCCCATGCCTCGACCATTTCTTCTGTGAATCTACAAGTGGCTTGTTTAAGTGCCTCAATACCATGGTCATCCAGGTGAGGTCGCTCTAGAAGATCGACCATTTTATTACACACCTCCCATACATGTGCACGTTTTAGGCCAAGCCTGGCATCATTTCCTCGATATGTTGTGACATCACATATCTTCTTCCAAATTTCAAAGTCAGTGTGGCTATGAGAACCCAAGTGGTTTGATAGCAAGTGTCTTGCCTTTGATCCACCCATGCAAATTTTATTAGGGTTGTCTTGTGTAGGGTTTGATTTTCTGTCCTTTGTCAAGACCACTGCTCCAGCATGTAATCCCATAGAGGAAAGTACACCCTCTAGTGCACGTATTGACTCTTCTCGTCGATCTTCGGGCTCCATGTTCCAGACATAGTTTATGTGGAGCATCAATAGCTTATCCAAAATCCTCAGTCTTGCATGTAATGTGCACACATGCACTTGACATAGTGGAATTTCCAAGATTGGGTTCCAAGCATTGTCCTCCTGGTCACGACTAGGTGGCTTGCTCTGGTCACAACTTAATATGCCATTATGCCATACCTTTGATCCTTTCCTCTGTTCAGCATCAAAAACGATTGCTTTTTTTGCACCCACCTGTTTTTGACTTTTGCCTTTGCTAGGTTGTTTCCCTTTTACTCTTGAGTCTATTGCTGTCTTGGAATGACAACAGTAAACACATGAGAATATAGTATTCGCACCTATTTTACAACCCAACATACACTTTAAGGTTTTTAGATCGCCACCCAAGTGCCATTCAACGTTAAAGCAGCCTATTCCGGGAACATCAAGCTTCTGACCATTGACCTGACAAGAGACGACATGTTGAATGCCAGACCGTTCAAAATACCACCTCAAGGTATCATGGTTCTCTTTTGGGAGGACCCATGCTGCTTGCCACCAGATGTTCTTCTCTGATTGAATGCCGTAGTAGTCTTGCTTATGCCCTTGACCCCTATTGTTGCTGTCTTCAGTTGCATCCAACTCTTGGGTCTCTAAAGGCCTTCCTCTAAGTGCTCGGCTCATCAAGGTTAAACTAACACGCTCCAGTCTTTGACCTTTAACCACTTGACATTCATCCAGCTTCAAGACAAACACGGCATTTCCACCTGTCTCTTCAAGTGTGAGGCCATAGTACTGAATCATTGCTTTTTGTAGCACTTCCATGTCAATGTAGACATTGTTATATGCATTGTATTCAAAGGGTTTGATTGTTGGCATTGGCATAATATCCTCCACCCACTTGTACCCACCCTCGAACATGGATGCAATATCACCATTAGCACACTTCTTTGCCATCTGTAAGCTATAAAGTGTTGGAAGCAAGGATTGCGTAACTCCCTTTGCTCGCAACCCTAAAGTGATTGACCTGTACATTGCTCTGTAACCTTTCTGGCTAATACCTGCTGAGTCACATATATCAAGCATCTCTTTAGGGGTGACAATTTCTTTGATTTCCTTCAAGAAATGTTGACGAAGGGTCTCCCGCAGCTTATCATTACCAGAACCTGTTATCATTTCCATAATATCCTTCTCCTGAAGGACATGCTGAAGAAGGGAGGCATTAACATTGTCCTCAGCGTTGTTACATCCTAGTATAGCTGTTGCACAAGCCCTACAATCACAATGGTCAACCATGAGAGATGCTTTATTCATTAATTGCTTCTCAAAGCTGCTATAATTCCTACAAAAATTTTTACCTAGTTGTTTGTTTACGCCTCTTGCATGCGCCTGCTGTCTTTGAAAGCAACCCAACAGCTTTACGTTTTCTTTGCCTTGCGTGATATCCCATGGGAAGATGAGTGAAATGGTGAACACGACGCCGAAGATTACGAGTGGAGTGTTGAAGACGAACATAATTATCGGTAAATTGATTTATTGTGCGCACACGATCCGCTAGATTATTCTTCTGCACCTCAAGCTCCTCTGAGAGCTCTTTATTCCTCTGCATCAAACCATTGATCTGCTTAGTCGATGCCGCTTGAAGCTGGTCGAAGACAAATTGTGTTTGCCTCTTTTCAGCTGCCTCATCTAGCCACAACATGTGTAATCTCCTACAATAGCCAAGAAGCCCATTGAAACCATCACCAACAAACATAAGAAAACTTGTAATGCTTCTGAATGGTGGAGGGGCACCAGATATTGGATCTGGTGGATAAAGATTTCCATCAATCCAAAGATCAATGGCCTTTGCTCCTTGCATTCGAAGCTGATCATATGAAATATTGGGTGCAACATGCCTACTGCGTAGGGTTGCGTATTCTGTCTCCAAATCAACCTGAAGGCGGATCTTAGAAGGCTTATTGGTGATGTCTTGTAGTGCCATCTACAAGAAAGTAGGCTTGTAAGCTTGGGTTGAATAGGAGTGGAAGGAGCAGGATATGGTATCAAAAAATAATGGGAAGAATGGAGATGAGGGTTGCTTCTCTAGAGCTGCATTGTGGATAGAGAAAGAAGCCAGAAAGGGAGCCAAAGAAACATAGAGAGGGTTGGCAATGGTGAGGCAAAAATGCACAGGAGACAATGCATCATGGGAAGCTTCTTTAGTGCAAGCTATGGCTGCTAGGCAATATAGAGAGAGAATACTTCATGAAAAGGTTCTTCTGTGCTACTACTGTGGGTTTGGAGAGAGAACCAAGTATTGTAGAAAGAATGCTCCTGGTAAGCTTCTTCCTTGCAAGCCATGGCTACTACTGTGGGTTTGGAGAGAGAAGGCTCATTTAGGAGTACAGACCTGCTAGCTATGGAGAGAGGACCAAGTACTGTAGAGAGAATGCTCATGGTAAGCTTCTTCCCTGCAAGCCATGGCTACTACTGTGGGTTTGGAGAGAGAAGGCTCATTTAGGAGTACAGATCTGTTAGCTATGGCTTTTGGAGTAGAGAAAGACGCTTTTTTCCATGGAGAAGGAGTGCAGGGCGTTTTAGAGAGAAGATTTAGAGAGAGAAAGAGATCTGGTGTACACACAAAAAAGGGGGGAAGAAAGTGACGAATTTTTGGAATGTTTGGAGTTCGAAAAGGTTGCTGCAGGCTATGATTACTGACTGACAGCCCATTACAAAGCTTTAAAGTCACCTAGGTGGCCAGATCTAGGAATATCTCCTTTTTTTTATTTTTTTTTGTTTTTGTGAAAAATCAAATATATGCTTTTAGGACTAGGCTTCTAGGCTTGGTCAAAGATGGATTAGCATTTTAAGCATTTCACTAAACGTCCAAATTAAAGGGCCCAAGAAGACTCCATTGAGTTCCTAATGATGTGCATGTAGATGTGGATGTATGGATGAGGATGCATGAATGTGCATATAGATGTGGATGTGAAAATAGATGCATCGATGTAGATGTGGATGTATGGATGTGAATGTGGATGTGGATGTGGATATATGTATGGATGTGAATATATGATATGTGATGTGAAGGAATCTGAAGTGATGAGATGGAAAATGATGTGATGGGATGAGTACACATATAAATGGAATGTGGAATAAGTAATGTGGATTGATGAGGGATAATGTGAAAAATTGAGAGTTAATATAGAAACTGTATTTGTAAACTGTTTGTAAATGCTGTTTGTAAATGGTTGTTTTATGTCAAGAATGTTGGGGAAGCATTTTGACCGTCTTGTGATTTAAGGTCGTGGAGACCTAACTGATAAAGTTGCAACTGCTGACGGAGAGTCAATGGAGGACGTCTCGCGTAGCAAAGTCAGCCGAGGACTTGACCAGCCTCGGTTCGATTAAAATGGTGAGCTTCCAGTACGGTGGATGAGGGACCAAGGAAGCGACCTATGAGTGAAGCGCTAGGTCACCTGCGAGACGAAGGATCCTAGAGGGTGCTGACCATACGGTGCTCGGGCTCTGGGTCACCTAGGATACCCACACGTGCGTCGAGGAAGATATTGGAACAAGGAGTAAGAGTTGTTTTATGAAACCGGGCATGGATCTGGTTGATTGACCTTGCTGGTCTTCAATGGATGAGTCCATGGCTCTTTATATGGATCTGTTGGTTGATCTTGCTGATCTTCAACGAGAGTCCATCTTGATTTTTATAAGTGATTATATTGTCAAGTATTATGGGCTAGGAACTATTGAAAAGGCCTCGAATGTGGGACCCCTGTCCCTCGTGAGAAGTACTACTTCCACTGCTAGTACCCCGAATCCGTTGCTCGGTGGGAACAGGGATCTCACAGTTGGTATCAGAGCATTTGGCTAATAAAGATCAAGTGAGAAGCCAATTATGTCAAAAATTTATCAAGAAGCACAAAAAGGTTGTAATTGTGTGATATAATTCATACAATTTGATATTCAAACTGATAATTCGTAAATTAGTAATTGGGTCTTCGGATGGGAGTACCGCAATAGTATGGAGCCCTGACTTGCTTGAGGCCTAGGCATGATGGTAATTACCTTATAGTCCCAAGTACCATGACTACCCGTATATGCCGAGAGTATAACTGCAGCTCTTTACTGACAGTATATACGAGTAAATCTAAGACTTGAAATTATAAGCGTTAATGCTATCCAGATGATGAATTCGAATGTGGTTGATATGATTTTTAATTCTGTTTGAGAATTGATGAATTGATTTGGATTCTGATTGAAAAATGATGATTTCTGAAATTTAGTTGAAACATAATAACCTGAGCGAAACCACAATGTGGATGATTGGGACGAGTCCCTGTAATGATAAATGATGATAATGACTTCAGTAAATCACTATGAGATAAGTGGATTGTGCTGTCAAATTGCTACTATTAATACTTGAGACGGTAGATCAAGCTAAGGGATGACAAATTGAGAACTTGCTTAACTAAAATTTCCCGTGGAGGAATGTTCAGAAGGAAATTTTTTCAATCTAATGGACCATTATCGTGTTAAAGATATTAATGATATGATTTGAATGAATTGTTATTTAATGATGAGTTCTATTTAAGGGATAATTATCCCCGTATTCTGTTGGGTTGACCAGAATATAAGGCACCCCAGAATAAATTGGATCTTAAGAAAAAGAGTTGTCCTCTACTTTGCGAGATGAGGACATCTCGCACTTTTTAAGTGGGGTAGAATGTAAGATTTCTCCCCCAGCCTTCGAGGTATACAGGAGTAAGAATCTCCTTTTCTGATCTTATAATTATTTTCTCTCTAAATAAAAGAAAGATTCTGTTTAAAAAGGGAAGACACTTTACCCAGAATACCTTCTCAGGAGCCCACCTGTTTTAAGGTTTCAGAACGATGAGTTCAGAAGTGAGAACCAGTGTTTTTGGATGCCAAGGTTTTGGTCATCAGTTAAAAGACTGCCCGACTCCTACCATCATGAAAAGGGCACAAGGAAGTCTAGAACCCAAATTCAGAGACCAATTCCTTCATACCAATCTAATCAGGGTCCATCGCGGACAAGATTGCTTAACTCCATTAACTAGGTTCGAACCATTGATTAGAGTCGAGATGACCAGTCAAATACTTGGCGACTTAGAGCAACAGATGCAGGCAATTCATAAAGATATAAACGCTACTCAGGATCGACAGAAACAATATACAGATAAGAAGACGACAGTCAGAGAATTCAAAGAAGCCGTTATAGTCTTCATTTGAATACGGACCAAAAGAATTTCTTTATCTCTAGGGGAGTATAAATAGTTATCCCCCAGATATTGTGAACCAAAGAAAGTAGGTGACTTAGCCCTCCTATAGAAATATGTGCCAAACCCAAATCATGGAAAGACGGTAAAACTTCAGTGGCAAGATACCGTTGACTTCTAAGTTACGCTAGCTCCTTCCTTCATATAAGTCGTAACTTTTACTTGTCACTCACAGTAATCTTACTTCCATCGATCTCCTTTCTTCTTAATCGCCTTCATGGCTTGGCAACAGGAATTAGTTTTATCCATGATGATTTCTCACCTTCAAGATGCAAGCGAGTCTGTGAAGAAGGATTTTATAGAACAGTATAAGCGCTCACTTTTCCCTCACTTGGGAACTTCTGTAGCGCAGACCAAATGGCGGACCTATCAAGACATAACTAGGGTAACACCCTGGGGTCAGCAGCACTTTCGTAACAATGTCCGCTTGGCCATGGTTATTGAAGCTTTGGGTTTGGGTCCCCGATACTATTGCGTCATGAGATCAAGGCATCTTACTGGCGTGTTTTCTTCCTCATCAGAAGATATGCCTTTACCCCGTTTTTGGCTTGCCTCTCAGAGGTCCTTTTGTTAGATCACCTCATACCATTGAGATAGGTGCGGCAATAACCAATAGAATTATTCCCATAGATGAGTTACCTTATACGTGCGCAGCTTATGAGTGCTGCTTTTGTGATCATATGATGGACGGGCTTATGGAAGTGTAAAGAGTTCTTCTATCTTTACTGTATATGTTTCGAGAATGAATAAATTTTAAATCTTGTTCTTGTCTTGAATCTTACTCTAAGAGTTTTTTTTGGGTTAATCTTAATTAAATTTTCTCTAAGTCTCATATTCGTACATCTTGCGAAATTATTCCAAGTTTGCGAGATGAGGACATCTCGCGTTTTTCAAGTGGGAGTGAATGTAAGATTCCTCCCCAGCCTCTCAAAATGTCCAGCATATTCCCCTGTAATCAATCCCCTTTTCTGAAATATAAGAGATCTTGTCTCTGCCTGTTTTGGCATAGAGAGAGAAAATATTCTAGAGAGAGAATATTCAGATTTTGAATATTTTTGGATAGAAAAATATCTCATATAATTAAGATGAATTCTCCTGAAACAGAAATTCAAAAAGAATTTTCCAATGTACAATTGGAATTAATTAGAAATGGGTATAAAGGACATTAGCCTAAGGGTCTAGATTTTCAGAAATTTTTGGATTATGGTCCAATTAAGGTTCCTATGGGCCAATAGCATCAATCCATGTGTAGGGAGGAGATAAATCCAATTTGTAAAAGAAGATACCCAAAAATGAGTAAATGCTCACATAAGATGAAGAGTTGACTATGTACAAGGTTTATTAGTAAGAAACTATGAGTAATATAAAAAATATGAGATATTTTGGGTATCCAAAAATGAGTAAATGCTCACATAAGATGAAGAGTTGAAAATGTACAAGGTTTATTAGTAAGAAACTATGAGCAATATCAAAAATATGAGATATTTTGGGTATCCAAAAATGAGTAAATGCTCACATAAGATGAAGAGTTGAAAATGTACAAGGTTTATTAGTAAAAAACTATGAGCAATATTAAAAATATGAGATATTTTGGGTATCCAAAAATGAGTAAATGCTCACATAAGATGAAGAGTTGAAAATGTACAAGGTTTATTAGTAAAAAACTATGAGCAATATTAAAAATATGAGATATTTTGGGTATAATGATTCCATTTTGACACATATGTAAGGAAGGGGAGTCCATTAAAGGAGGTGCATATTTCACATGCTTGAATGAGTTTTAAACAATGTAAGATTCCTCCCCAGCCTCTCAAAATGTCCAGCATATTCCCTTGTAATCAATCTCCTTTTCTGAAATATAAGAGATCTTGTCTCTGCCTGTTTTGGCATAGAGAGAGAAAATATTCTAGAGAGAGAATATTTAGATTTTGAATATTTCTGGATAGAAAACTATCTCATATAATTAAGATAAATTCCCCTGAAACAGAAATTCAAAAAGAATTTTCCAATGTACAATTGGAATTAATTGGAAATGGGTATAAAGAACCTTAGCCTAAGGGTCTAGATTTTCAGAAATTTTTGGATTATGGTCCAATTAAGGTTCCTATGGGCCAATAGCATCAATCCATGTGTAGGGAGAAGATAAAGCCAATTTGTAAAAGAAGATACCCAAAAATGAGTAAATGCTCACATAAGATGAAGAGTTGACTATGTACAAGGTTTATTAGTAAGAAACTATGAGTAATATCAAAAATATGAGATATTTTGGGTATCCAAAAATGAGTAAATGCTCACATAAGATGAAGAGTTGAAAATGTACAAGGTTTATTAGTAAGAAACTATGAGTAATATAAAAAATATGAGATATTTTGGGTATCCAAAAATGAGTAAATGCTCACATAAGATGAAGAGTTGAAAATGTACAAGGTTTATTAGTAAAAAACTATGAGCAATATTAAAAATATGAGATATTTTGGGTATCCAAAAATGAGTAAATGCTCACATAAGATGAAGAGTTGAAAATGTACAAGGTTTATTAGTAAAAAACTATGAGCAATATTAAAAATATGAGATATTTTGGGTAAAATGATTCCATTTTGACACATATGTAAGGACTTCTTATTATCCAAGGTCTTAACCATGAATAAAAATCTATCTTTGAAGTGAGAAAAGCCTATGGATACTAGCACTTGTTGAAGCTAGTTCAAACTTAAAGGAATCTTTATAACAAGCACACTTGTGAATCATGATTGTACTTTCATGACTATATGCTTTAGAGAATCATTTACTTTAACAGATGCATGCATCATTTTGTTTCCTTTGGAAAGAAACATAAAATAATTTCACCTATTTACCTATTTGAAAAACATGCATTTGCACATATAATTGGTGATCATTCTAGCCAGTAGGTTCTCATTCTAAAAAGGAACCATCCTTATGCTTTCACCACATGGAACACAATATGCTCACAAAGGCTCCTTAAGGTCTAATGACTTAAGCCTTTGTATAAGCTTTTAATATGCATTATTTTCTCTAGTGGACCAATATATATGTGAACCTTATTCATCACGTCACATCTTATAAACGATCCTACTATTGAGAATCTATCATGAACATAAACCTCCATTAGTAGTCATGCATGTCTTGGCATAGACTACTCATGTAGTGTCCTAAGCTTTTAGGGATCACTATGGATACCTTCTTAGTGATACATCAATTGAGATAGCAAATCTCATTGAGTACCTTTTCTAGTTTCCCTTTTTGTTATTAAGCTAATTAGCACACAAGTCTAGATAGACTACCTTAAGGTGCTCATTGGGCTCGTGTAATATCATGGAAACCTTTTCAATGACCTTAGAACATTTTCATAACTAGTTGCATACATTAATCCTTTAAATGCTTCTTGCTGCAGATCAACAAATCAAGCGCATCATGTTTTCCTTTTGAGTTAGAGATGCTAACCTTTTTAGGAACATGCAAAAATTCATAGTGCATCCAATATGAAATCTTCATGCAATAAGGAAGATACATTAAATTCTTTGTAGTCAACATGGTCACACACATGAAGCTTGAGTTTTCCATTTAGAGAAATCGTTGGTTCCTCATACCCTTTTTAATCGCACTCTTCGCTCCTTGTGTGGATCATATCTTTTCAATCTTGAGTTCTAATTTGCGAGTAAGCTTGTTTAAAATAAGCTTTTACATAAAGCCAAGATTGAAGAGCATCAAAACTCTTTGATCTCTTAATTTTTCTCATGCAACATGAAGCATGCAAAATATAAACCTTGCAAAGTGCTAACCATGCAAATCATAGACTTTGCCTTATGCATCCATGCAAAGCATAAATCTCAAAATGCATGTAAAATCAAAAATCTTGCAAATCATGCATTATGTAAACCATAAGCTTTCATAGCCATGGATTGTGCAACATATAAGCTTTGCACCTCATAAGGTATGCATATCATATGCTTTGGATACTTTAGAAGGTAGAAACTTATTGACAATTTCACACCCGTGAGCAATCTCTGATTTAAAAATTAACCTAGATGAAGAGGGTTAACGGTGCCACCCCCGATAAGTTTTTTCTAAGGGACTTTCTAGAGCTCACTGTAGCACCAAAACCATAGGTACCCTTTTATGCAAAGGTGTGCTAATAAGACAATAGCTCCCTCTAGTTACAAAATCAGACAGAAGCGGATAATAACTCCTACAACACCTTACGTTAGTTTTTAAACAGCCGTCTCTTTTCGTGAACTTGATCGTTTCCTCCTTCAGAAAGAAGGAAAAGCCTACGCTCTGATACCAATGTAACCTTAATATTAATTTCTTATAGCAATTTTATTAGTTTAAAATAACAATTGCAGAAAATCAACATAACCATTGCTAAGCATCATTTATGTGATTAGCTTACTCAATTGTAGTTTTTGCACTTATTAGTTCTTAGCTTTATCTTAATGCATGTGACCTATAGCTCACATTAGCATTCACACACACATGCTATCAAGCTAAAACATAGCGGAGTACTTAGCTTTTCTAGATACCATCTTTGATTAAAAGAAAGAAGATCTTAGCATGTTAAACATTCATTGAGTTTAACCGTTATTAATCTTTACTTATAGATTCATGCATAGCATTTACTAGCTATCACACATGAACAATCACACATAGAGGGTGTTAACAGTGGATAACCACTTGCTCCTCTAGCACATGCATAACATAGATAAAGAGAAATTGCACAAGACAACACGATGAGGGCCGCATTTATGAGGCCGGCCCTCCCTTAAAAGGCTTTGTATTAATCAAATGCTTAAAGCTTACATTATTAAAGGATGGCTTTTACTTGAATTAATACGTCTTAGGGACTATGGAGGCTAAGATCTCCATAACCCCTCGTCGACTACTTCCTTGGGCACCTGCAAGATTCGTTCTTCTCTTCTCAAGGCCTCAATGATAACAAAGGATCAAGAGTTCCTTCGGAGAAAAGGAAAAGGAAAGAATCGTAATCAATGAGTTGATGAGTCCTTATGGCTTAGTTACTATAGATTAAACTAAGAGAGAGAGAGACTACCAAGGAGAAATCACTTGCTTGTTAGGGGAGAGCAAGAACCAAGTTTATATAGGTGTAGGGGATGAGGAGAGCTTTCACTAGAGCTCCCTCATGCATGAATTGGCGCCTCATGCATGAAGTTGCAGGCCACTTTTCCAACTCGAGTTTTTCACTTTTTCACCTAACAGTAGGTGAACTCCACAAAAGCACTCCTTCACTCAACTTTTTGTAGGCGCCTAGTTTTGGGGTGCCTTGGGGCACAAGCTAAGCCCCAATCCCCATTTCTTGGCCCTAATTTGGTCCTTCCAGCCCATCCGCCCATGGTTCTAGCCCTTGTTCCCGCCCCTCGGCAGCCATAATTTAACCGTTTCGAGGTCATATTTAACCCGTTTTGACTTCTGGAAAGCATGACGAAGTCTTGGTTAAATTTCCTAGGCTCTTTTGCAACTTGCATTCATCACTAGGCACTTCACATTACCCGTATGCACTTATTTGCGGCCTTATCCATAAGCTTTTCTAGTGTTTCTCTCTCTCTAGAGTGATCAATTCTAGAGAGAGAAAGTTATTTAAAAGCTAAGATATTCATCAAAATTAAATTTTGATGACATTTGTTATAGTGTACATTGGCCTTAAGGCTCGAACTTGAGTTTGAGCCTTTGCTCTCCATGCTAGTATACCCCGATGTTAAGGCTCGACCTTCAGATTGAGCCTTTGTTCTCCATGCTAGTGTACACCGGCCTTAAGGCTCGAACTTGAGTTGGAGCCTTTTCTCTCCATGCAAGTGTACACTGACCTTAAGGCTCAAACTTGAGCTTGAGCCTTTGCTCTTGATGCTAGTGCACCCCGGGTCATAAGGCTCGAACTTCAGATTGAGCCTTTGTTCTCCATGCTAGCGTACCCGGCCTCAAGGCTCAAACTTGAGTTTGAGCCTTTGCTCTCCATGCTAGTGCACCCCTAGAATCTGAGTGCACAACTTGGATATAGACCCCACCTTAAGATCAAACCTTCCCTACATGGAACTTATGTGTTAAGGCTCATTCTCCAGGCTTAACTTTACATGGAACTTGGCCTTAAGGCTCCAACTTGAGTTTGAGCCTTACCTATCTATGCTAGCGCATCCCTAGCATATGAGTGCACAACTTGGATCTAGGCTCCAGCTGCTCCTACATAAAACTTGGACTTTGATGTATTGTTAACATCAAATCTGAATACTGCACAGTTGATTGCATTAGATGGTCAGGATGTGAAAGATTGGATCATTGATTTAGGTGCATCCTTCCATGTGACTCCTCATCGAGAGTGGCTTGCTTCATATGATATATCATGCAAGGACATTATTTGACTTGGGAATGATCATGCTTGTGAGATCGTAGGCATTGGTGATATGCAGTTGAAGTTTCAAAATGGCTCTTCATTTCTTCTCAAGAATGTGAGGCATGTACCCGAACTTACTAAAAGTTTGGTGAGCGCAAGACAATTGGACGATGCAGGCTACACTAGTGTGTTTGGTGATAGTTCTTGGAGAATCACCAAGAGTTCTCTTATTGTAGCTCATGGGCCAAAGTGTGGCACTCTGTACATGTTACATGTGTCCAATGTCAAGCATAATGTACTTTGTATAACCGAGCAGCCAAGTGTTTCTTTGTGGCATCGCCGTTTAGGTCATATGTCTCAGAAAGGAATGGAACTACTCTCTCATTTTGGTTATGTCCCTGGTTTCAATTTTTCTGATTTTTCACTTTGTGAACATTGTCTTTATGGTAAACAAACACAGTTACCACATAAAAGGGGAAGCACTCGAAAAAATGAGCTATTAGCACTTATTCATAAGTGATGTGTGTGGGCCTATGATGCCTACATTGTCATTGGGTGGAGCTTCATATTTTGTTACTTTTATTGTTGATTATTCATGTAAGGTGTGGGTATATCTTCTCAGGTGAAAAGATGATGTGGGTATATCTTCTCAGGTGAAAAGATGATGTCTTTTCAGGATTGATCAAGTGTTTGCGCATAGACAATGGTGGGGAGTATATCTCTAAAGTCTTTCAGGATTTCTGTGATTTTAAAGGCATAAAGAGAGAGTTGACTTCTCCATATCACCCTCCACAAAATGGTGTTGCTGCTGAGAGGATGAATCATACAATTCAAGAGAAAGTACAAAGTATGCTGTCAAACATTGTGTTGCCTAATGGATTCTGGGTAGAAGCAGTTGCTAAAAGTGTTCATCTTTTGGGTAGAAGGTTCCAGAAGAGCTTGGGTCAAGAAAGCCACCTTCTTACAAGCATCTTAGGGTCTTTGGTAGTGAGGCATTCTGCCATGTATCTAAGGAGTTTAGGGACAAGCTAGCACCAAAGTCTCGGAACTGCATATTTATTGGATATGGTGATCCCAAGGTGGTCACCTAAAGATATGTAAGATAGCACATGCGAACAAAATAAGGGATTAATATTTAAGTAGATTTACAGAAAAAAGTACATACATAAGGGATTTTTTAATTCAAAAATTGAAATTTTCTTACAAAAGGGTTAGTTTTTTCTACAAAAATCCATACATAAGGGGTATAATTATTAGCAAGAAAATGTAAAAAATTTATAAGTAGGGGATTATTTAATTACCTTTTGTTCGCACGTGCTATATGCAATTTTTACATAGTGACCTCCCCGGGATGGTGATTCTGGTGAGATGGCATATCGTCTATGGGATTCCGAGGCTAGAAAAATTATCTACAATAACAATGATGTGTATTTCAATGAAGACAAGATGCATAAGAAGCCTATACCTATAGTGGAGGTCAGGAGAGTTGTGTTCCAAAGAAGATGGACAAATAGCAAGATAGCCAGCACCTATTGGCTGATGTAGCTCCTGAAGTGCAAGGTGATGGAGTGGAACAATAGGCAGTTCAGACTTAGCCTGTGTTAAGGAGTTCTACATGTGCTTCACATCCCCCTGATTGTTATGTTCTTTCTCTTGATTATGTCATGTTGATGGATTGTGGAGAGCCCTCCTACTATAAAGAGGCCATGCAATTGCATGATAGAAAGAAGTGGGAGAAAGCTATGAAATCGAAAATGGGCTCGCTCCTTAAGAAATGAGACCTGGGATTTGGTGAAGTTGCCTAAGGATAAGCAGGCATTACCATGCAAATGGGTCTACAAGATGAAGGTTATGCTGAATAATGGCAAACCAAAGTACAAGGCAAGACTCGTTGTTGCTAAAGGCTTTAAGCAAGAGTAGGGTATTGACTTTGATGAGATCTTTTCTACTATTGTCAAGATGACTACGCTGTGGTGTATTCTTGGGTTGGTTGCTAGAGACGACATCGAACTTGTCCAAATGGATGTTAAGACAACGTTCTTGCATGGTGACGTTCATGAGGATATCTATATGCAGCAGCCAGAAGCATTTGTTGAGAAGAGTAAGGAAAAGTTGGTGTGCAAGTTAAAAAAGAGCCTCCATGTCTTGAAACAGGCACCAAGATAGTGGTATCATAAGTTCCACTCATTTATGCTCTCTCAGCTTACAAAAGGAGTGACACAGATCACTGTCTCTATAAAAAGCAAGCTCAGGATGGTAGTTTTCTGATTTTTAATCCTTTATGTGGATGATATGCTAATTGCTGTGAGAAGAACAATGATGATGGAATTTCAGCCCTTGAAATCAAAATTACTTGAACATTTTGACATGAAAGTCTTAGGTGAGGCAAGTCACATACTTGGTATGCGCATTCTGTGAGACAAAGCTAAGAAATTGCTTTATTTGTCTCAGGCTGAGTACATCTCCAAGGTGCTCAAGCATTTCAATATGGAGAGGGGGAAGGCATTGAGTACTCCATTGCCTCCATATGTGAAACTAAGTTAGAATGATTGCCCAAAGTTTGATGAGGAGAAGGATGAAATGGCAAAGTGAAAAGATGCAGGGGGGAAGAGAGCTTGAGCTCTTGCAAGCACATACACACACTCACAAAACCCTAGTAGAGAACACACAAGGTGAGAGGCTGAAAATCTTCTTCTACTTCACTCAACACTCAACACACCATATACAAGATAAGAGTACACACAATATGAAAGGTACTCAACCAATACATACGAGGGTTCTCTATAGTGTGAACCCAACTAAAATGAGCTGGCGCTATAACTATGCCAGTCTCTAGAATGGTTGTCACACAGCCTGTCATCCCACTGGCCGCATATCACCCAAGATCTCACCAACCATGCCAGTGGTGTAAGTGTGGGGCCTATCCCCTAGGTGGGTCATCAGTGTCCCGCCTCACTAGACAAGCTCGATATCTCAACACTCCCCCTCGAGCTCAACTCCATCTCATGTACACCAAGGGAAGCCCTGAATCTACGGAGCTTCTCTGTACCCAATGCTTTGGTGAAGATGTCAGGTACCTGATCCTCTGTGCTAACATAAACAAGGTTAAGGTCTCCTGCCAAGACCTTCTCTCTGACGAAGTGGTAGTGGACCTCTATATGCTTCATGCGAGCATGAAAAACTGGGTTCCTGGCCAACTATATACTGCTAATGTTGTCACAGAAAATGACAACTTGTCTATCCACTGATAGACCCAAATCTACAAGTAGCTTTCTCAACCAAGCTACCTCACATGCTGCCATAGTAGCTCCTCTGTACTCGGCCTCTGTACTGGATAGAGCAACCGTAGGCTGCTTCTTGCTGCTCCAAGTCACAGCAGCACTCCCCAAAGAAAACATGAAGCCACTAGTAGATCTTCTATTTGACATACTACCAGCCCAATCAGCATCTGTGTACCCATGTACACATATCTCTGTCCCAGTCTCATAGAATAGTCCACAATGCAAAGTAGACCTCACATACCTCAATATGCATCTCAATGCATCCAAATGCGGTTTTCGTGGAACTTGCATAAACTGACTCACCAACCCAACAGCATAGCTCAAATCTGGTCTGGTGATCGTCATATAGATCAAGCTTCCTACTATGTGCCTATACATAGTAGGATCCTCCAAAATCTCTCCTGAATCTGCACTCAGCTTGCCATTCATGGGTGCGTCTATTTAGCGAGCCAAGAGCAGTGAGCACAGAGCAGTGAGTAGAAATAAAGTCCTTGTGAAATTGAGCAAGTAGGGGCATGGTATGATGTTAAGCGAGCATGTAATGTTAAAGAGAAGAGTGAAACCATAGTGCAACTCTATACAGAACAAAGAAGACTAAAAAAGTTTAAAAATGACTATTGCAAATAAAGCATTTTCAAATGAATGGTGCGGATATAAAAAATCACTACAAAACTCATACTACTTGGCTCGCTAAAAAGACGTTGAATTGGTCATTGAGCTACTAATAGAAACAAACTATTGTTGCAACCACATGGAAACCACAGTGACCAGAGAGCATAGAAATCAAGCCATTAAGATGCACACCAATTTTAATAGCCATACCACTGACACAACAATATAATACTCTTTAGAAACCATAACCATAGGATTTAAAAATTTTATAATCCAAATAAAAATTGTCCAACAATCAGCTACATGCTATTGTAAAAAACATTCAGAAGCATAACATCCATCAAAACATTACTTCCAATAGTCCCAAAAAAATGATTGTCTCAATTAAAAAAAAGACTATCTCTAATGGCATTCTGATGTAGACATGTGATCCTCATAACTGCAAGAGACACAAAGAAAAGAAAATAAGCTTTATCAATACAAAATTATTCTCTACTAACATATTTATCTTTTCAACATGCATACCTTTGCTGAGTATGGTTCTAACAGGTGATCATAGATCCGCTCATCCTTGTCTAACATTATGACATTGCGATCCATAAATGCTGCCACTAGCCCAAGAGTTCCAGTGCCAGCAAACAAATCCAAAATCGTGTCCCCAGGACGACTGAAGACGGAGACGATGTATTTGCTAAGCCGCTGACCTCTCTGACAACCGCCCCGCCATGGTCTACCCTTTCTCTTCACCAGATCCTCCGATGGCACTCTTGAAAACGCACACAAACCATTAACCATATGCCATAAAGATCACCGAAAATCATTTTAAATTCTATCTTGATTTGAATGCATACATACATGTCAAAGATAAGATCTTGCCCTACATTAAGATCATCACCTAGTGCCAAATCCCTTAGTTGATCCCCATGCATCACAAAGCTTGTAGCAGGAGATGTTGAGCGAACAAAAACAGCCAATATTAGACAAGTGACCTACAAGCAAAGACACATTGGTTGTTCATGCATTTTTACCTTAAATGGGACAAAGAAGATTTGCACAAATGACAGCCCCAAAGAGAACAACACCAATACCTGGGTAGTAATCATTTGCCCCATCTTCTTCCCAATAGGTGGAGTACACCTCACAACCTGTCTATGATAAATGCCAAACCCAACGCTCTGTGCAACCTGCTCAATGGTCACTCCTTCTTCCATAGTGTAAAGGCATGTAAAGAAGCCTCGATCCGAGAGACAAGAATCAACAACTTTAAAAGTAGAGTCATACATGCCATCCCCAATCTTATTCCAATATGGAACCTTGTTTGCAACACAACCTCCAATGATGATATTTGAGGGGAAGTCTGCAAATATCAACTCCACACAGTAATCGGACCCTGTACTCTTGACATTCCCTACTATGAAAATAACATTCATGGCATCAAGCACTTACTTTCCTAATGAGGATGCATCCTCCATGTTCACAAAAGTAGCTGCAAGGTCCTCAATACTGACATTGAAGGCATAAATGGTTCCTATAGACAGGTTTTTGACATTTAACACACATAGTCTTAAGTCAAAACAATCGGATCACGATAGAGATGAGGTAGGAAGCTCACATACCTGGAGCTTGCAATGTCTTGGTTATGATGTCAGTTGGTTATATCCCGCCTGCACTACTATTGGATGTCTATTGTTGACTCTGCTCCCTATTTGCTTCCATTGCTCGATTCACCTCCAATGCACGATTCACTATTTCCCTCCCTAAATTCACTGGCAATGACTTACGAAAAGAAGCCGATGCAATCGATGTTGCATGTGATGTGGATGTGGCCTCATTATGATCAATTTGCTGGCTACGAAGCTCCAATATAGCATTATGTTGGTGATACAGATCAAGCTCCTCCTCAGGCACATGGTTTCTTTCAAGGTCCAACCACCACCACAGGCAGAAACGAGCGCTTGACATGGCCTGTTCAATGACAAACATGGGTAAACACAACTCACCCTCAATATGAACATGTTTCTCAATCATGGATTCAAAATGACAAATTCAATCACTTACTCTTCCAAGCTTCAAATCGGCATACATATAAGATTGATTGTCAACACAAAGCCACACACTAGCGAGAGGGGGTAAAATATCCAATTGGTGCTCCTCAATTTCAGAAAGCAACCATCTGCAAGCCAAAGCCCAAATGATAAAACAACACACAGAAAGAAGCATGCATGTTTTTTAACAAGGAATATCTGGGTTATGTTGTAGGAAAACCTATAAACGACTCGCCGTGCAGCACTTTGTAGGCCTGGTTGATGGTCAATATCATGGCTAAATTTTATGCCTCCTTCGTGCACTTTGAAAGCCCTTTTGAAGTACTTTCTTCTGCATAGAACAACAAAAGAGGTGAATCGGCTCTCACCTGGCAACCTGACTCGATCGGCATTTTTAATATCATTTTGGATTCTCAAACCCAGCTCCATGATCTGAAGCCAGTAGGAGTACATGTGCAGCCATTCCCTAACCTTTGTCTTATCATTTGGCATACCCTCAAGTGATCGCACTGCAGCCTGAGAGTTGTCCAAAAAGCTTGACAATATGAGCCTTATCTGTGTCTCTGATGCATGCAAAACCTATCATATTGAGCTTTTCCTCTATGGCCACATGATTGATTGACGCGTGCCATGGGAGGGAGAGCACCGCACACCAAAAGGCCTCACCGTTGGAGGGATCAGCAATCCTTGCATATTTTGATGTTTTTCCTCTGTAGAGAACTTCTACCTTTCGAGTCACATTCTCCCTAGCAGACTCGACAAGTGGTCCATTTGATGCCTCATCAATTTTTTGCTCCATCTCGTCCTTGAACAAGAGCCAAGTCATAATCTGGATTGGCAAATGAAGCCAACTGGGCCTTCCTCTGGCAGATGCACTCTGCATCTCTCTCTCAACCCACAGCTTGTCCTCATTGTCCAAATGTGCCATGAGAGTTGTTAGGTCAGACTCTCCCAATCTTCTTAGTTGAAATAGACGATCACCAAATGTGGTTGGCACAAATGCATAATCATGCGTTCTACAAAACAAAGAAAAAATATGTTAATATTCTTGAGTACAAACAACTTACTTTTGACATAGAAGGAGACTCTGATAACAAATTAACTTACTTGTTCAACCTGGACAATGAAAACAAAAGCTCACCCACATCCCTCCGCTCGAACACATAAAATTTACAGAGAACACAACAATGCATGGACAAATCCCCTTGAAACCCTGTAATAAAACACAAAATTAGGAAGGACAAAAAAGCATAAGAAACTATAACATCCCAATGAGAACTCAACTGTAGAAATGCAGTCCATCCAAGCATTGTGTCGATTATTACCATCAAGAATATGCACCATTTTTCGGCTCAAGTACGGACCCCAATCGGGGTCAAGTGCAAGAGTTTCCTCAAATTGTTGATTCACAGTCCTCCAATGCTCATCCCAAGATTCCTCCCTCTCTTGTGTCAATGGTGTCTCCTCCCCTTCCAAGTCCATAATTGATACTGTGAAAGCTCCCATGCTCTCAATGTACCCACCTAGTTTTTTGAAGCTTCGAGTAAGAGACTTATCTATTGAGGGAGAAACCTTTTGGATTGCCTCCGTCTGGATCATCCTACAGAGAGGAACATAAATTTGACTCCTATCCTATCTAAAAAGGCTTGTGGAGTAGATGTCTCAAGAATCTTCACAAAAATATCAACCTTATTTTTTTTCTGCTTGCTTCCTTCAGTTTGGGTTGTGACAACTGTTTCTTCTTGATCCTCTAGTGGATGTGTGTTCTCTTCCCCCTCTATTTCTCTCCCAGTATCCTCAGTATCCTCACCTTCATCCTCATTATCACCACCTTGAGTATTCTCACCCTCATTTTGATCACCTTTATTTTCCTCAATTGCCCCCACTACATTTTGTCCATCCTCCTCATTTCTTTCATCACTATGTAGATGCTGCCTATCCATATCCACCTCCAGGTTAGTGTCATCTATGATATGTACCGCATGCTCCGTAGTAGGGTTTGAGGAGGCGGCTTGCTCCAAAGTGCTAGAAAAATCAGCTTGCCTCCTTGTGTGTCTCGATGAGCTCTCACCTGGACCAACCTATACACTCTTTTTCTGCTTAGCAAGAGGTAACTCATCCATTTTTGCACAACAAGAACCTTTCAAGCAAGATGCTCTAGTGAAATGACTCGAACTCATTTGAAAACCAAATAGCCATGCAAAAATACAAGAACAAATCTTCAAATAGTATTCTACTCGTATTGTATAATTAATTGATTATTTTATCAGCAAATTCAGTAATACGACACAAACTTAAAAAAAAGGTGGCACATTCACTAAAGAGATTAAATTCAGTACTGCAACACAATCATCAAACAAAGGTGGCACATTCACTATCCAACAAAACGGCCAACTCATTAACGAACAGAATATCTTTGAGATTATCATATGGAGTGCTTTGGCCCAAATTCCAAGGCATTCAAAGCCGTATTGAATATTTTAAAAAAATCTTCATTGGAAAATATTTACGGAGCCCTTTTCAGGTGTTCAATTCAAGGCATTCAAATTTATTGAAAAATATATAAAGATTCGGTAGCCCAAATTTGAAGGCATTCAATATTCAGTACTAATAAACTTTAGAAGTGATATTTTGCAATCCAACACTTTTTTAAGGACAAAGTTTTTTCTTTTTGTGCTATTGTTCTTTAGATGCACATGTTTGGTGGTCTCCTCTCTCGACTGTGTGAGCCGTTTCTCAACCAAGAAGACATCAAATGTGAGTTTTTTGAGCTTCTTGTATACACAAAGTCTATGCATAATATAGACAGTAGTAAGAGAGAGTCTATGCAATGTGTTTGAGACAGCACCATATAGATAGCATGTTCTTACACTACTCTCTCCAAATTTCTGCCGTCGGGGGGGATCTAAGTGGGGCCGGCGCGGCAGCCATTTAGGCCCCCCTTGGCGGGGGAGTTCGGGGGCAGTGCCCCCGAAGCTTGAAACGAACTCAAAATCATGATGATTTTTTCAATGCTCGGCAGCGAAACATCCTATTATTTTGTGCGCTGAGCGCACAAATTAATTCAAGAAAAATAGCAAGAAGTAACGCCACACATCTCATACTGTGTGTGGAGTGTGGCGGCAGCAAAACATCCTATTATTTTGTGCGCTGAGCGCACAAATTCATTTAAGAAAAATAGCAAGAAGTAACGCTGCACATCTCATACTACTGTGTGTGGAGTGTGGCAGCAGCAAAACATCCTATTATTTTGTGCGCTGAGCGCACAAATTCATTCAAGCAAAATAGCACAAATTCATGGATGATGATACCTTTCTATGTCTCTTTGTTGGGGAGAAAGATTGGAGTGGGGAGAGGGCCCTGCGCATGAGATCAACATTTCTTTGTTGGGGAGACGTATGATGCTTCATGATCGCTTCTCTGCGTGTGTGTTCGAGGGAAGATGCTTATGTGCGGAGGACGACTAAAAGCCTTAAGTAATTGCTTCACAAGAAGTAGCCGACTACTAAAAACCCTAAGTTAGGCACTGGACAAATTTTTTTATCCCAACACTAATGAATTTCAACACTAAATTTAAGGGTTTGGTCAATATTTTTTCGATTTTTTAAAATCTATAGCACAGTTATGCTATGGCATCCAACTGGTAGAGTTTTTGAAATCTAACAGGAGATTATGAAAAAGCGCAAGAACTAATACAAAGCAAATATGTGTGTGTGTGTGTGCGTGTGTGTGTGTATACATACACACACACACACAAACATATATACATATATACATGTACTCTTTTTGATACCCTTCATTATGACTATTTTTGCAATAAATATTTTTATTTGCTTCTACCCATAGTCTTAAAATGAGCCTGGTAAAATTGTATTATGGCTAGCATATGCTATTGATTAGAGCAAGAACATCTAGTATTAAAATATTTTTGGCTAATATTCGATGTAAATTCCTTAATTGTTATTGTGATTGCATTATGCAGGGAGGCTCGTGTTTTCCTCCATTCTACAATGGGTGCATGCATCCGAGTCCCCTTCTCGAATGGCAAATGTCTTGTGTCAATCAACATGATCCGGGGGAAGATTGGAACTATTGGTGGGATAAATGTGGAGGCCTTACTTGAAATTGGAGGAGAGTATGAGCCCATTTGTCCTTTACACTTGTATGCAGGGATTGGAGACGAGGCATATTTTATCCTGGAGCATTCATTGTCCTTTGTATATATTGCCAAATCAGAGAATTGTTTTGAGACCCCAGAACAAGGCCCCTCAACTATATTTCCTCCCAGTTCTCGAAAGAGTAATCCAATGTAAGTGGCATTAACTTTGACTTTGACATTTTCGGTTTTGCATTGTGCATTGAATTAGAGAGCATTGTGCTTTGCAGTGACTTGGACATTGAAGAGATAGAAGAAATCAATGTCCAAGCACATGGGTCATTGCAAGAGGAGATAGAGCTCTCTCCTGTGGAAAAGTGCTTTCAACATTTGGAAGAGGAAGATGTTCAGTTTGATACTGCGGTCTCTTGCTTTCAAATAATCTGCATGTTACCTCCTACTGATGTCTTGCACACTTTAATCCATGATTGTGATTACAAAGGCAAGGTAAAAGAGCTTCCCATACCCAGAGTTCAGTACATATGAGCTTGAAGGTGGGAAAGGTATGGAAGGGATGGAGCAAAAATACGAGGGCAACATTTGGACAAAGCCACAAACGCAAACTAGGGCCAATAAAACTTTTGCTCTTAGGAAGAGCTTCTGCGGGGGGGAACCTTCCAGTGCATGAATGAGCACTACTCCTTTAGGACACGTATGAATCAACCAAACAAACTCCATTGGAATGGGCAGCTGATAAAATCTCCAAAATATGGGAATTTAGCAATTGGGAGCTTCAGGAACCTTGAGTGTTTTTTCTGCAAGCATGTGCCAATGTGTCTTAAAGAATGTCCTGCTTGTGTCTATTATTTTATGCCAAAAGAATCAATGCACAGCAGACTATTTATTCATTATGGCAAACATACACACATGGTTTCCAAGGGAATGTGCCGAGCATCGATACAAGATATCAAGGTCTTTGTAGCACGTGCAGTGGGCATCGACCACAACGCTGGGCCCAGAAAGGTACAAATTATTGTGGCAAGGGAGGTGGTTCTAAGAGCATTCACTGAGATGATGACAAGGCACAGGGAGAATTCATGACAGAGAGGGAGCTACAGGAGATGTCACAAGCGTTGCAAAGTTTGATAAATGTCAAAAAGTACGTAGGAAGTGCAATTTAGCAAAGAATAGTATGCAATTATCATCTTTAATACACTAAGTATGCTTTATGAATGCAGGGTGAAGCAAATGGTAATGCAAACACGAAAAACAACACGGCCTCTGGGTGAAGGATATGAAGCCATTCTTAATCTAAAAAGAACATGCCATTCTGAGTTCTTCCATGGTTCTCGATTTCCATTGTAAGCCACCACTACTACTGAGCGTTGTTATCTTTAAGATGTCTACTACTGGACCTGGTTCTGGGATTGACATTGTTCGGCGAATGGACAAGGATGGTAATGGGGATCTTCATCAAGCATGGGTCTGATTTGATCATGTGCATCGAGTGGATGGCATACAATGGGAGCACATGTTTATGACCACATGTAAGTTACAAGCAGTAGAGAGCATTGCTTAATTTGTGTCTTTAATATAACTCTGTTTCCATTTGTGGCATGCAGGATTGGTGAGCTATTGACAATAGCAACTTGTGAATTTAGAGAAGAGGATGAGGATGCTCAAGTAATGTTTTGGGAAAACATGAATTTGGTAATGGTGGAGCACACAGGGAAGGTAGCAAATTTTTTTGGGTTTATGGTGGCGGATGAGGCTGGCGCTAACTGGAATGCAGTGAGACGTGTCTTCAATGACGGAAAGGAGATGATTGAAAGGGAAAGGTCATGTTTATGGCATTGGGAAGACAACCTTCGTGTCCACACGCAGAGGTACATCTATAGCCCACATCAAGAAAAGCACAGGGAGATGTGTGAGAAGTGGAGGACTACCCCAAACAAAGATAGTGCCCTTCAGCAATTTCGCAGGATACGAGCATGGTGGGCAACTGGCAAGGCAGCTGATAGAAACATCCCTAAGCTTCTTAGCTGGTTGAGTTGGTGGCACTATAGGGTTAGTCGATGGGGTCATTTGATTTTAAAGGTAATGTTTGTAAGAGATTATTCATTGTATTATTGTGTGCCTCCTACTTATGTGCACTGCATTGTTTTTAATCAATTTCTACCACTCTCTTGTAGGATGGAGAGCCTATTGTCAATGCTCTTGTCCCAAGGAAAAATATGTCAGAGACCAAGCATGCAAGCTGGGCAGGGGAGGGGTATAGGCAAAAGATTAGTCTTTATGATGCTTGTGTGACAGATCTAATCAATGCTTACTTCCAATGTGCCAGACAACTGGCTTTCTTGGAAGGAAAATACACAGGTTGTGGGCCTACATTGGAGCTTTTGGTTGAGAGAGCTCTTTCTCGACAGAAAGCAAGTCCATCCCCAATAGCTACCTCACGAGCAGTGGATGATGTAGTGTGGGGACCCCTATGTTTTCAAATAGGGTAAAATTCAAGGGTGAGAATAAAACTATTCGAGCCAAAAGGCCACTACACGACTCGACAGAAGAAAACTTTGGCAACTCTAGCCATAGGCCTGAGTTTAACTATGTGACAAGAGAGAGGTTAGAGCCTGCAATAGAGGTCGATGAGCAATGCAAAGTTTTAGAGAGCCTTGAAAGTGATGTGCATGATACAAAGTGGGCCTTGCCGAGGATACCAACAGTGAATCGAGTTGAGTGCAACCACTGGGCATCGGGGAAAAAGTGTAGCTCAAGGTTGCGAGGGGGTGATGTCAGTCCTTGTTTTTGGAGTGATTGTCAACTATCCTCCTGGAAAAAGGAGAAGTATTGCTATTTTTATAATACAGATGTTAGGCACACTTGGAAAATTACAAAGACAATATTACATCCACCAGAGGATGTCCCTTGCGTTTGGCCCATTGCTAAAGGTACCAAGTTACAAGTAAAAGAAGCCTGCAAGCTTATTAGAGCAGGATATGACATTGGTATTCCTCTTAAGTTTTTTCTAGAAAAGGAGCTTGCAAAAGGCAATAGTGAGACAAACAAGGAGGTGAAACAATTTCCATATCGACGAGGAATTTCAAAGGCTGCATTTGGTCAAATCACTGCGGCCTTACATATGCATGCAGAAGTTGTAGGCAGCCATATACATATAGAAGGGGTAAAGGAAACATTTAGTATTAATCCATTGACCAATGGGAACCAAGACACACCTCTGATAGAGGTCACTATTCAGAAGAATCCAATGTGTTCATGTGTGGAGTTCAGAGATAGAGTGGCCAAGAAAAGACCATATCTTGCATGCAAGCACATATACTTTGTGTTCTTAATGATTCTTGGACAGGATGTGAACAACAATATGCATATTCATCAAGTTTATATTTCTGAGAGAATTGTAAAAGACATGCTAACTAAGTCTATTAGAAGTCATCCTCAATAGCTTTAGGAACCTGCAACCCACTTTAGTTGAAATATGTATGGGGGTCATGTCATACCAGCTGAACCGTAGTACGAGTTTATTAGTTATTGTTTTGGAAATGTTTTGGTTATTTTATAAATTTTCCTGTCTATTGTCTTTTGTCTGCTAATGGCTCTCCAACATTGTGAATACTATAGCTTCAACATCTTTTTAGCGAGCCAAGCAATATGGGTTTAATAGTGATTTTTTGTATCTGCACCATTGGTTAAAAAAAAATTATTGCAATGGTCATTTTAGAACATTTCATGTCTTCTTTGTTTGATTGCTACAGAATTGCACTGTGGTTCCACTCTTCTCTTTAACATTTCATGCTCGCTTAACATCATACCATGCCCCTACCTGCTCACTTTCACAAGAACATGAGCTCTACTCATTGCTTTGTGCTCGCTGCTCTTGGCTCGCTTTTTGACCACCCCCGCCATTCTGATCCAATGGCACGAAAATAGGCTTACAGCCTGTCATACCATACTTGGACAACATGTCCAAGCAATACTGTCTCTGCAGTAATCCAATACCATGTGGTGACCTAATCACCTCAATGCCCAAGAAATATCTGAGCTCCCCCAGATCCTTCATCTCGAACTTCTGTCTAAGCAAGATCTTTACATTAAAGATCTCTGCATCATGGTCCCCCGTAATGATCAAGTCATCTACATAGATGACAACAAGCACAACCCCTCTATCACCATGTCTCACATACAGCGAGAAATCTGCATTGGCTACATGAAAGCCAATAGTGACAAGATATTCAGAAATCTTGTCAGACCATGCTCTTGGTGCTTGTTTTAAGCCATACAAGGCTTTCTTCAACCTCCAAACATGCTCGGGGTGACTCACATCCTCATAACCAAGTGGCTGCAACATATACACCTCTTCTTGCAAATCCCCATGCAAGAATGCATTCTTTACATCCATTTGATGTAAAGACCAATTGCTTTGACACAGCCACTGCTATCACAACTTTCACTGTCGCCATCTTGGCAACTGGGCTGAAAGTTTCCTCATAATCAATGCCATATGTCTGCGCATATCCTTTGGCTATCAATCTAGCCTTATACTTGTTTATGCTTCCATCACTGTTATGTTTTACTTTGTACACCCACTTGCATCCAATGGCTTTCTTGCCTTCAGGCAATTGCACTAAATCCCAAGTTTCATTTCCATATAGTGCATCCATCTCCTCATCCATAGCTTTCTCCCAGCACACATTTCCAACAGCCTCATCAATGCATGTGGGCTCTACAACCTGCACAACTTTTTGCCATATATGCATAGTGATGTGCCACATAACCATCATAGGTAAACCTCTGCACAGGGTTTTTCACTCTCCCAGATCTTCGCAGCTTTTCATTCATGGCTTCCATAGCCTTCTTTACACCAGGTGTTCTCATAGCTGGGATCCCAAGCTCCTCATCAAGCCTCATATCTGAGCCACTAGACTCTCCATCAACATGAGAATGCCCTGCAGAAATGTCAGGGATACCAAGGGGCTCAACCACTTTCTCTTTTCCTTTACGTGATGTACTAATCACATTTGCAGGACTGGTATTATGACGTAGCCTGCCACTCCATGGTCTATCAACAGACCCACTAGATGAGGACTCTCCTGGTCCACTCAAAGACTGTGATTGCTGACATGCATTCTGTGCAACCACACTTCCACTCACATCAGCCCCAACAGCTTCTTTTTCAGCAGCATACCAGCTGCTCATCTCATCAAAAACAACATCCCTGCTTACCCTCAACTCACGTGTAGCAGGGTTATAACACCTGTATCCCTTTTGCTCAAGGGAATATCCAATAAACACACATTTTTCAGCTTTTGGATCCAGCTTAGTTCTCAGCTCATCTGGCACATGCACATATGCAATGCATCAAAAACTTTCAGATGAGACAAATCAGGTTTTCTGCCAGTAATCCTCTCCTCTGGAGTTACATCATGTATGGCTGCAGTTGGAGTCCTGTTCATGATGTATACTACTGTAGAAGCAGCCTCAGCCCAATAGCTATGCGGCATATTCTTCTCTTCCATCAATGCTCACGCAATCTCAGCAATGTGCCTGTTTTTCCGCTCAGCAACTCCATTTTGCTGCGGAGTGTATCTACATGTAAACTGTCTCTGAATACCATTCTTCTTCAAAAATTCAGAGAACTCTTCCCCTCCATCTGACCTTAGGCACTTTACATATTTCCCTGTTTGCTTTTCAACCAAAACTCTGAAATTCTGAAAGTGAGTGAACACCTCACTCTTCTCCTTCATGAAATATACCCACAGTGCTTTCCTTGTGTGGTCATCAATGAATGTCACATAATACCTGCAACCTCCCATAGACATGATCTTCGTAGAACCCCATACATCTGAATGCACAACATCTAGTGCATTTTTGCTCACATATCTGTTACGTGGAAATACATGCTTTGTTTGCTTTCCAAATTGGCATGCTTCACATATTCTCTGTATACCTTCCACTTTAAACTTTGGCAGCCCTGTCACAATTCCTTTAATTTGCATAGACTTCATTCTCTGCACATTCACATGTCCAATTCTTTTATGCCAAATGTCTATGTCTGCAACAATTCCTGAGCCATTTGCAAACATCGCAGCACTCATTTCAGGCATGTCTACATTCAACGTAAACATTATGCCCACTCTGTTGCCTTTTGCAACCAACCTGCACTTGTTTTTAAAGTCTTCAACATAATAACCATCCGAGTTAAACCGAACCTACAAACCCTGCTCAATCATTTGGCCAACTGAAACCAGATTCTTTGTTATGTTCGAAACGTGACTTGAACCACTCCCCATGACTTGTCACATACCATACATCATCTTTTTGTGCTGCTTCAACATTTTCAGACATGGCATTCACGACATGCTGCATAACAAACAACCTTTCATTATCCTCATTGTTTCTGCTTCTATAATCAGCATAGACACCAAATCTGTAAAGTTGGGAATGTTTTCTCGAGTCTGAATAGACGTCTTGAACGCCTTGTATTGTGGCCCGAGACCACGTAGACAGACTTCCACCTTATCATCATCTACTGACACACCAATAGATGCAAGGGATTCCACAATACCCTTTATCTTCAATGCATAGTCATTCACAGACATGCTCTTTTTCTCCACAGTATGAAGTTCATTCTTCAACTGTATTTTACGTGCCTTGGTATTTGTTTCATAGAGTTTTACCAAGGTGTCCCACACCTCCTTGGGGGACTTGGCATCCTGAATGTGCCCAATCATAGTGTCCTGTATACTAAGGGAGAGCCAATACATAACTTTCCTGGGTCCTTGGTTCCAATCTTTAAACTCTTTCACATCTGCAGCAGTCGGATGGTATTTCCGGTGCCTCTTCATGCTCACCTTCTATGTAGTCCCAATAGCCCTTTCCCATCAGGAAATTCGTCAACCTGAACCTCCAAGCATGGAAGTTGTTCTTATCAAGCTTCTCAGCCACAATCTGTGTTATGCCATCATTTGACATCTTGCCAGACACACAATTTTACCAGAACAGCACTCTGGTTTGTCCTGCACAAACTGCTATATTTTCAGCAGCAGCAGCGGTACTGTAGTACTCTCAAATGTCACAACCAGTGACTTCAATATGCATACATACACCCAATGGCAACTGTTGACCTCTTTGCAGCACACACTATGTCTGCACAGCCAATTTGTCTTCTTGTAATTCTTAAAACAGAGTTTTGCAGAGAATCGATGACTTACCCAAAAACAGTACTCGAAATCGCCTGCTTTCTGAAAAACGGAGGTCCAGATGCGCCTGAAACGCGTTTTTGACCTTGAAAATTGCGTCTGATAGGACAATATTGTTGCCCTATAGCTTCACTCCCGCAAAGAAAGCTCCTCAATCAAAGATCATTTACCGGTGCCTCCCGTAGAGCTCCCGACAAGGGTGTAGTCACCAACACAAATAGAGAAGAGTAGTCGAAGCTCTTACCCTCGTACCACTTCCTGTGGTTCTCTTGCTTGCAGCTCAGCCCTTAGCACGAACCAGGCTCTGATACCATGAAAAGATGTAGGGGGGAAGAGAGCTTGAGCTCTTGCAAGCACACACACACACTCACAAAACCCTAATAGAGAACACACAAGGTGAGAGGCTGAAAATCTTCTTCTACTTTACTCAACACTCAACACACCATATACAAGATAAGAGTACACACAATATGAAAGGTACTCAACCAATACATACGAGGATTCTCTATAGTGTGAACCTAACTAAAATGAGCTGGTGCTATAACTATGCCAGTCTCTAGAATGGTTGTCACACAGCCTACAATCCACTTCGCATATCACCCAAGATCTCACCAACCATGCCAGTGGTGTAAGTGTGGGGCCTATCACCTAGGCGGGTCATCAGTGTCCACCGCCTCACTAGACGAGCTCGATATCTCAACACAAAGGTGCCTTATTCATCTGCTGTTGGGAGTTTGATGTATGCTATGATTACCACACATCATCCAGACATTGCTTTTGTAGTGGGAGTGGTTAGCAGATACATGTCAAACCCTGGCAAGAGAAATTGGGAGCCAGTGAAAGGAGTCATGAGGTATCTGAATAGTACAGAAGACATGTGCATTTGCTTCGGAAGTCAAGGAACATGTATAAGTGGTTATACAGGGATGTAGATTATGCAGGAGATTTGGACAAGAGAAGGTCCACTTCAGGCTATGTTTTCACATTCATTGGAGGCACAATTTCATGGTGATCTCGGTTACAAGATTGTGTTACCATGTCTACTACTAAGGCTGAGTATGTTGCATCATCAGAGGCTTGCAAGGAAGTTTTATGGCTTGCTTGTCTAGTGGGCGATGGGGTGGTAAAGCCCAATGTGCCAGGCCCACTACATGGGCAACCTGACTAACCGGATAAACACTGACCATTCATTTTACTTATAATATATATATATATATATATATATATAGAGAGAGAGAGAGAGAGAGAGAAAGTGTAGAATAATTTGGGATTTTTAATAAAAAAATGATTGAGAAAAAGTGGTTGCATTTTGGCTAGCCTTCAGATTTTTAAAAATTTTGGTTATTCTATGTATGTCAGGCACCTCAGTCTGCTAGCTTTGAGCTCCACGTGGTCGTGCCTTCACCTCCTCGAGCTCCTCAACTGCCTTTGCCTCCTCCAAGTGCTTCATTGCTCAAGGTCTTTTATTTTGCTCAAGGTCATTTTATATATATATGATGTATTATATAGACAAAGTGTATACAAGATAAAGGGAGAGCGTAGAATGATTCGTTTTGTTTTAAAATTGTGCATCAATAAAAAAGCATTATCATATTTGACGACCTATAATTACTAATTATAGGTCCAATTGTATACATGAGTGTTATGTGTGTGTGTGTGTGTGTGTGTGTGTATAAGATTTAAATAAAAAAGATTTGGATTGTTTTGTTTTAAATAAAAGATTTATTTATATAGAATATATATATATATATAGAGGACTACCTAAAGATTTCAAACAAAATGTATTATATATATCTATCTATATCTATACAAGATTAACCACAACTCCCCCTCCCTCCACGTGGCCAGCCAAAAGTGGGGTTAATTCAAAAGGAGGGTTAATTAACGCAAAATACAGAGGTGCAGCTTTGTTTTTGAAAATATGCTCTCCAGCCAAAAGTGTGATCACGCTTGCACTTCACGCCTGCGGTCCACATTCTACAGTCCGTACCCGTATAATGGTGATGCTAATATGAGCGCACAGCCGTCCAGCCACGTGACACATCATCGGTGTGCGTCTCTCTAAAGGCTGTCTGGCATCTCCCGTCGCTCAGCTGTGCAACTGTGCTACTAATTAAGAGACCAACCGTGTGTGTGTGTGTGTGTGTGTGTGTGTGTGTGTGTGTGTGTGTGTGTGTGTGTATCAATACCAATAAAACTAAAACTAGAAATTGAAGGGCATATATATATATATATATATGAAATTGTAAGCCCCTTTTGTTTAACGCACATGATATTTTACATATTCCTCAGACTTATTTTCATCCATCTTTTTAAATTAGT